>NW_013570885.1:1038-7667 GCF_000499745.2 Eimeria mitis | reverse complement strand
ATGTAAGCAAACGTATTAACCCGAGAACGAACAGTGAGTGGCCTTACCAAATGCAAGACGACCTTCTTCGGCTATTCACCCTCCTGTGCGTTTCGGAAGGCGTGCGAACCGAGCAGAATGAAGTCGCCTGGGTTGAAAGTGATAACTGAAAGTGTTTTTTTTCTGTGGTCTTCATGAGCTTTGGTGAGTATGGAACTGCATATACTGGACATGCCTGCGGTCGATGCGTTAACTTTGACCGTCTGGCTCCGGATGGTTCAAGATATTCGCGTTGTGATCGGTAGTAAGCTGGTTCATGAATTCCCGCGAGAAGGCGTTGACGAACTGCGGGTCATTGCCAGTAATGATGCTCCTCGGGAAAACGTCGGGCTCCCAGAGATGATTAATGGAAAATTGTGTTACCCTTTCTGCTGCAGCGGATCTGGAGCAACGGATGAACTGAGCGTGCTTGCTGAGCTTTTCCACGAAGACGTAGATACTGTAGTGTTTCTGCCTTAAAAAGCATAAAATCACATTGTTAAGTAGCTTATCTCTTTAGAAGAAAAGATATCCCGTGGTTTTCCAGCGTATGAAAGACCTGGTTGCCACCTGCGATACTGCAGGCCCTAACCCTGGGCCCTACCGCAGTGCAACCAAGGCCTATTCCATACCTTGGACGGGCCATTAAACATGGCCCCCTTGCTGTACTGTTTTGAACTGCATAATAAGCTCTTTCCTGCTTAACTACTTGAGCACGGTGTATTCTTCCGGCTGAACATTGTAGTACTGTGCACTACAGATATCTCAGCTGACCGAAGACAAACTCACTACAAACACCACTCTGATATCCGTCCAGATTCGTTCAGAAACCCGAAGACTCTGCAGGACTCCTGCATTGACGCTGATCCGCCCTTTTTGCGGCTGACATTCCGGAGAAGTGAGGACATACTCTTCGACTGACGGGCGCATTCTAGCTCAGCAAAAGGACCTGGCGAAACGCTCCACAGCCGTATTGACCCGACATGTCATCTTTGTCTGCCTCATCACTGCGCCCCACATTGCGTGCGCTCCGGGACACTTTCCTTTTCATTTCGTTTTCTCCCGTAGCGGCGCTGTTCCAAGTCTAGCGTCAGTAAGTCCTTGGCTTCTTTCATACGCCTGCAANTTTTCTCCCGTAGCGGCGCTGTTCCAAGTCTAGCGTCAGTAAGTCCTTGGCTTCTTTCATACGCCTGCAATCTCGACATATGTGACCTTGCGTACCACAGAAGAAACAGATACGCCGATCGGTACGTCTTTCCGGCTTTCTCGGTGCCGAATTCGCTTGCTGCCGCCGGTTACCGCTTCTAGTCCCCTTGTGGACCGGTTTTGTGTTAGCTGTCCCAATCTCCATAGCCTCAAAATCTGGGTCCGTTCCAAAACTGCCGTCTTTCATCTTAGCTAGAGCTGTAATTGTGGCGTATTTCCTTTCTTTGATACGAAGGAACTCCATCATATCAGCAAGTTCAACTATTTCACCGGACATTTCCCTGTCCACTGCCCAACCTGCTACCGCCACCCTCTCCTCGGGCGATAGCCCTGCTATGAACCAATCACAGAGCAGCTGCTGGTCCAGCACTGGACTTCTGGCGAGCAAGGCCTGATACTTCTCGATGTAGCACCCAGTCGACATCTTCCCTTGCTTAAGTTTTCTCATTTCGTCCATAGCCATCTCCATTGCAACAGCGCGATTAAACCTGCATCGCAACGCACCTCGGAAGGCTTGCATGCAACTGTTAATGTGCTCCGAGGAAGCGGCACCTTCGGTTTGATGCATCGAGCACCATTGTGCATCCCCTTCTAATTGACAAAACGCCAGTAGCAATTGTAGATACCCCAGTGTTTTTTTAAGACGAATGCATAACGCGAAGTAGCTAAAGAACTACTCCCCTGCCTCCGCATCGGGGCACCCGTCATACATGGATTCTCCAGAGAGAGGGGGGCCTTCTCCCTGAATTGTCCTTGGAGGAGATACTCTTTTCGCCGCGTGGAATGCCGAAATCGAAATCGAGCGTGCTTCTGCTTGAGGAGTGTCGCGACCGTGGCTCGCCTCCCCACCGGAGTGGAGACCCCACTCCGTCTCCATTTTGCAAGACGAAAGGCCTGAAGTTTCGGTAAAGACTTCTAAAAATGTTTGTTTTTATTATCCTTTTTTGTTTTTCTTCAACTACTGCCACGCATTAGGCCACGGTCCTGTGGGGAGTGGGGTTCGTTGCGCGCACTTGCTCCGTACGATCAAACTTCGAGGCAAAAGAACGCATCAAGTTCACATAGTTCAGCATAAAAGAGTTTACTGAACAAGTNGAGGTCACCCGGGCGCAGGGAAGCGTGAAAGATCTTTCCTTCAAAGGAACCCAGGTCCTTAAGATAATGGGTCGTATGCTATTTAATGTGTATTTCTGTTGCTCTTGTGTACAGAGACCCACTATATATGTTTTAACAAGTTGGGGAACCACCTGTAGGGGCCGAGATGAGCTTAGCTTACTGCAGGTCTCGATGAACCGTGCGGCGCTTCAAAGTGTAACGAGAGTCCTTGAGCTTATCCGAGGACAATCGAGAGCTGCAATAGTCAAAGTACATAAGGCAAGAGCTTACAAAAGTCATCTGCCCTCCCCTCCGCTCTCCAGGCGGCCTCAGACTGGCAGCCCGAGAGGAGAATGCTTAAAACGAGCTGCATCGCACCCTGCTGCGGACGCTGGAGCAGCGCAACTCTACATGCATGCACAACGAAGTCCTACTGCTGCATGCGTTAACACTCTAAACGATTTTGAGCGCTCACTTGGCCCTTTGTGGCCGGCGTGAACGAAAGTACGAATACACACCCCAACTTTACACAGACAACGCCATACAACGACAAATGCTCGGACCAAATTCACACACACCATGTTTCAGCTTGTATATTTGCCTGTTTTGGGGGGGGTTCTTCAGTAAGGGTAAACTTCTCTGGAACTCATCCCCCCGCTGTTCGTACTGCTTGATTCCCTTTTATCACCGTACGCTGCCTGCAGTGTTTCGTCTTATTCACTTACGCTATGTTGCTGGGGCGTTCGTCCCCTGAGGGGCGCACAGGCAAGATAGCTCGAGACTGCATAACCCCCTCAGTAAGTGCAGAAGTCAAACAAAGAATCCCCGCCAGGGATAGAGTAGTAATCCCCGAGCAAGGGAGCTATCCGTAGCTAGCTAGCTAGACTAGCCTGCAAGAGCCCAACTTACTTTCAGCTAGGAGGCCGGCCGATGCAATATATGTCTCGACACGTTCTACCACTGCCTAGCTAGCTAGCCTTCCTATGTATAACAAACGGTTTTAAAAGAATGTAAAATAAGTTTGTAGACGCGATGCTGACAGCCCTCCAGCCGCCTCAACTTGAGGCGCGCGGAGGGACCCTCCTAAGGAGAAGACGGGGCCAATTCAGTGCAGACAGTTCTGCTTGTTGTTCTGGTGGCGGTCTCCGTGTGTATTGCTAGTAATAATGCAGATGTATGTGTTTGTTTGTTTGTTGGCTTCCCTCCCCGTTCCTCCCTTCCACTGTGGGGCCCTCTTCATTCCCCTGTCGCCATCTCGAGGNAGCTGCAGCAACAGCAGCAGCAACTGCTGTAGTTGCATCTCGCGAGTTCATTGGCGCAAGTTGTCTTGTGCTGGTGCGGTTTCCTGGGTGTCTTGTATTTGAAGGGCTTTGGGCCAAATGAACTTTTCGAGTTCGTTTGCGTATTTGTAGTAAATAGTGGAGGGCCCGTTGTAACGCCGACAGTTTGCAAACATGCGACTCAACTCAGAAAGAAATGCCGCCTTGTTCGGGAACTGCTTCTGCGCAGCAGCAGCAGCAGCGGAAACAACACAACAACAGACACTAAGGCAAGGACAAGTTACAGCAAGCAATGACTTGGATGGACCGCGTGTGTATCACCTTTACCTTTTTCGCTTTTTTCTTCATGGTTGCAATATCTGTTGGTTGTTGTATAATCTCGTAGTAGTCCGGCGCTTCATCTTTGGCGACGGGTTTGTGGAAGGGCCAGGCGCTGTGGTGTCGCGCTAAGACGTCGAGGACCTGCACGATTTGTTCGTGCAGAGGCTTTGCTGCTGCTGCAGCTGCTTCCCCTGCTGCATCTGCTGCAGCTTGCGGGGTCCATCCGAACTCCACCACCCCAGGCACTTCCGAAGGGTGCAACACGCGAGTTGGGTCCTCCTGAATAAACACAATCCCACCATTATCTCCGCTATGCTGCATCAGAGGCTACACCAGAAGCAACAACTCCTGCTTCACCCCAGCGGCTCAGCGCAACACAACCCCAAATAGAGACCGCCTCAAGGCGCTTTCACTTCCGCTCAGACCCAGCTAGCGGCCCCCCTTCGTCTACGGAACCCCTCGCCACATCATCTACGGGTCCCCCGCGTTCGTCTAGGGGACACCNGCCCCTGGTTGCTCACCTGCCAGCAGGTAAGTCCTGGGAAGACGCGAGGAGGTTTCAGGCGAAGTATTGCCCGCTGCACTGCCTCCTGTTGGTCGTTGAGGATTGAGAAGAGGCGGAGGTAGTCGACTTTAGGGGAGATGCGACACTCCATTAAAGTGCCCCCCTCGTAGTCCTTTATAAAACCAAACCACCGTTCCTTAGGCATGGATATCTTCTGGGTAAAGCCTTGCTTACGGAAATAACCCACAGCAAAGTTGTCTACAAGCAAACGCACACACGTAAACACAAATGCATGCATGGATGCAAGCATGGCGGCATGAATGCAGACATCCGTGTATCCATGCGGAGCCGACCCCAATAAGCCAACGCGAGGGCAGAGTAAGAACGCACAGAGATGACGGGGCCCTCAGCTAGCCACCCTCGTTAGCGGCCTCTAAGCAGTCCCCACAGAGTGAGTGCATGTTCAGCTGTAAATGCTTGTAGCGGTCTAGGGTTTAGGGTTTGGGTACCAGCGTAAGTGAGGAAGTATTCGATGCCACTTTTCTTCACGTGTTCTTTCAGGTGGTTCATCAGCCTTGTGCCGTATCCTTTGACTTGTTCAGAGGAGGTGACCGCCAAGAATGCAACTTCTGCGAACTTCTGCATGCAGTGCACGCAGACAAAAACCCCAAAACATACGGTGCATGCACGACCTAACAGCAACCCATCTCGCGGTGGCACTGACGCCCAAAGCCTCCTCCACCCAACGATGAGATGCAAACAGCCGTCGCATTTGAACACCGGGTGTAGATACATTCCAACATGAGGTGTACAGGCGCCTCATGGTGGCCTCTGCTGCGTGCCCGTGTGTGCATCAGCACACCCCGCTAATCAAATCACGCAGGGCGAGTGCATCGGATATGCCCCGCGATGTCTGTACACCTCAGGTTGTGTGTTAAGTGGGAACGTACCTGCTTAAAGTAGGGCCTGAAGCAGCAGCCGCCTATGATTTGCTGCTGCTTGATGAGGCAGAAGGTGTAGTGGTTACGGTCGAAGACGAGACGGACAATATACTCCCGCGGCATCTTCGGCAGCTGGCGCGAAAATATATTTTTAGCTGCAACCAAAGCCATCGAGTGCAGCGGCTGTCTGTCATTCGTCAGACATGCAAAAGAAATTAAGCCTGACTCCTCCTCTCGGGCAGAACCAAAGTCCCGGCTCAAGAAACCCAAACCCGACTCAGAAACCAACATCGACTGAAACGCAAACGAAACGCACCCTAAACCCTAAACCCTCAGCCTAACACCCGCACCCTGCAAAACCAGGAGCCAGCCAAAGACATTAAGAGCTTCTTACGGGATTCAATGGAATCGATCCTTCTCTTAACCCTAAACCCTAAACCCTGAAGCGCAACCCCCCAACTAACGTGTGTGCTGCTGCAGCAGCAGCAGCTGGTTGGCAAACGCAACAGCAGCAACAGAAGCAACAGCAGAAGCAGCAGCAGAAGCAGCTGCGGTTGAAGCCTGTACCTCCAGTGTAGGGTCTTGAGTCGTTAGAGACTGCAGCGCAGCCTGCCTTGCAGGGATGCTGAGGCTGGCTTCATCACAGAGGCGGTGGAATACAGCAGCGCAGCAAAACCCCAAGGGGCCCCCCATGATGTCCCGCAACAAGGACGAACAGCAGCAGAGCAGCACAGATCGCAGCATACCACGACCAAAGACACAACTCAGAGAAGCTCCAGTTGGCTGCTTCCGCAGCAGGAAGTCCCGCCACTCTCTGCATGCAAAACAAANCAACTCAGAGAAGCTCCAGTTGGCTGCTTCCGCAGCAGGAAGTCCCGCCACTCTCTGCATGCAAAACAAAAACGCAAAGGCCCACGCATGCATGCAGACATGCAGGCACCCATGCCTCTGTGCTCGCTGCAGCAGCAGCTGTTGTTGCTGCAGCGAGTGTAGGACATCTGCTGCAACACAAAGCACTCAGCATCAGCTGTCTTTCATGTCTAACTGCGCAGATGCGCGTATGGATGAATTCCTGTTTCATCTGTCAATACACTTCGGGTGTCTGCGCACCTGTAGTTTGTTTCATAGGAACGATCAGGCGGCAGCATGCGGCATTTGATTCTCTCTTCTGGTGTTAGCAGCTGCACCGTGTTGAGAGCAGCAGCAACCGCCATAGCCAGGCCCCCCAGCGCCTCCTGGCCCAGCAGCCGCCCGTCATGGGGC
>NW_013570885.1:0-987 GCF_000499745.2 Eimeria mitis | reverse complement strand
GCGGCTGTGCGGATGGAAAAGACAAATTCTCTGCAGCACCACTAACCTCAGAACGTGAGCCTCCTGCTGCCGCTGCTGTCCCGGCCGCTACTGCTGCTGCTGCTGCAGAGTTGCTGCCACGGCAAGCTGCAGTTGCGGCCGCCACGCCTCCCGCTGCGCGACGGCTCGGTGTGCCTGTATTGCTGCCGCTGCTGCTTGGGCAGCGCTGCTGCAACATCTGTTGCAGCTGATCCAGGTGTGTGAATGTGAAAGGCGACGGGGGGGAGGGCTGCTGCGACGGGACGAGGATTGGCTGCAGCACTTCCTGTGCTATTCGGTGCACAATGTCCGATATAGAGGCTTCTAGAGGCAAAACAGACTTAAATGCAGACACTCCATTGCAGCAGCTGCTGTTGCTGTAGCCGTTGCTGCTGTTGTTTAGAGCGGCACCAGGCGAGCATCCAGCAGCTCCTGCTGCCGCTGTTGAGACGCCAGTCGTGGCAACCGACCCCCGAGGGGTGCCAACCGCTGTAGAACCCACCATTCTGCTGCTGCTGGTGCTGCTGCAGGTGTCCGGAGGGGACTGATGAGGGTGTCTGCTGCAACAGCAGCAACAGCAGCAACTGCAACAACGGCAGCAAGCTGATGGGAGCTGCGGAGGTTGACTCTGGCGGTATTGCTGGTTATTCTTGCGCGTCGCAGCAGCAGCAGCTGCTGCTGCTGCAGCAGCTGCTGCTGCTGCTCTTTGATTTGCTCCTGCTAGTTGCGCCCGGAGGTCTTGAGGAATAAACCGGGAGAGACCGTCAGAGCAGCAGCAGCGGCAGCAGCGGCAGCATTACGCAGGAGCAGCCAGCAGGAGCACAAGGGAATCCATACCGCTTAAATGCCGTTTTCTTATTGTTGCAGATTTAGCGGGAAACAATTGAATGAAATTACGGCGCTTCCGCATGCAGAGAGCAGCAGCTTGGGGCTGCCGTGGGCGGACCGGGGAATAGCGGTAGCAGCAGC
>NW_013570884.1:7483-8750 GCF_000499745.2 Eimeria mitis | reverse complement strand
GTCTGCAGCATTTCTTTCTGCTGCTGCAGCGCCAGTTCCTGCTGCTGCTGCTGGTGCTGCTGCTGCTGCTGCTGCTGCTGCTGGTGCTGCTGCTGCTGCTGCTGCTGCTCTCCCCTCAGACTTGTTTATAAAGTGAGAAAGCCTAGCAGCAAATACTTCAAGCGGCAGCCCCAGAGAAGCAGCAATATCAGCAGCAAGCTCTTCGCAGCTCCACTCAGCAGCAGCAGCAGCAGCAGGAGCAGCAGCAGCAGCAGGTGCAGCAGCAGCAGGTGCAGCAGCAGCAGGTGCAGCAGCAGACAACGCGCTGCTGCCGTCATGGGCCTTGTTAAACATTCCACCTTCAATCTGCTTCTGCAATCGTTGCTGCTGCTGCTGCAGCTGCTGCTGCTGCAGCTGTTGATGCAAGTGCTGCTGCAGCTGCTGCTGCAGTTGCTGCTGCAGCTGAGCAGCAGCAGAAGCACCCCCCCCGTAGCTGCTTTCTTTGTGGGGGCCACGAAGAGGAGAAGCAGCAGCAGCAGCAGCACGTCCCGCAACAGCATCGAGTAAGTTGCTGCTGCTGCTGTTGTTGCCAGCTGCAGCAGCAGCAGCAGCAGCTGCTGCTGCTGCTGCTGCTGCTGGGAAGTTCAAGAGTGCTTCACTCACGCCATCAGCAAGAGTGCTGCTGTTTTTGCTGCTGCTGCTGCTGCTGCTTTTGCTGCTGCTGCTTCTGTTGCTGCTGCTGCCTGCACGCAGCGGGATCTCCTCTTCTGCTGCTGCTAGAGCTTTATGCTGATGATGGTGAGGAGTTTGTGCTGCTGCTGCTGCTGCAGCAGCAGCAGCAGCTGCTGCTGCTGCTGCTGCTGCTGCTCTGGGTGTGTGTTGCCTCTCTGGCTTGCGTGCCTTCGAGCCTCCTCTTTCACTTGTTGCTGCTGCTGCTGTTGTTGCTGCTGCTGCTGCTTCTGCTGCATTTGCTGCTGCTGCTGCAGCAAGAAGCTCCCGCTGACGCTTTCTGCTGCCGCGTCCTGTTTGTTGCTGCTGCTGCTGCTGCTGCTGCTGCGGTGCAGCAGGAACAGCAGCAACAGGAGCCCCCTGTGCTGCAGTTCCTCCCACACCACCAGCAGCACCACCACCAGCAGCAGCAGCAGCAGCAGCAGCAGCAGATGAAACAGCAGCAATATTTCTCATACCAGCAGCAGCAGCATCTGTATTATGTTGAAACACCTCAACTTTAACCTGCTGCTGCTGTTGCTGCTGCTGCTGCTGCTGCTGCTGCTGTTGCTGCTGCATC
>NW_013570884.1:7047-7428 GCF_000499745.2 Eimeria mitis | reverse complement strand
CCCTCCCCCTCCTCCTCCTCCTCCCGCTCCCGCCGCCGCCGCCGCAGCAGCAGCAGCAGCAGCATGTTGCTGCTGCTGCTGCTGCTGTGTATCTATCTTTCCTTGTTTATAGTATATAGTTCTTTCCTGTACCGTCATGAATGCTTCTTTGGGGCCATAAAAAGGAAGAGGATATACACCCCTATCGAGCAGCATTTTTCTGTTTTTTAAAATATTTTCATTTATAAGTGGCAACTGAAAAGGCAAACCTGCATATTTATTTCGGAGACGAACTGCTTCGTTGTATGCAGGAAGAATACCGTTGAGAGCGTGGAAAGAACAATACTTTGTTTCGTGACGAGTCAGAGATACACGTAATGCATACTCACGAGGAGCACTGCA
>NW_013570884.1:6185-6998 GCF_000499745.2 Eimeria mitis | reverse complement strand
TGGTGGTGGGGGTTGTGGTGGGGGGGGCGGGGGTTGTGGTGGTGGTGCTGCTGCTGCTGCTGGGGGTGGTGGTGGTGGGGGGAGAGGAGGAGGAGGAAGAGGAGGCAGGGGGAGAGGTTGAGGGGGGTGGGGTGGTTGTGGGGGTGGTTGTGCTGGTGGTTGTGGTGTTGCTGTTGCTGCTGTTGCTGCTGTTGTTGGTGGTAGGGGTGGTGGGGTTGTTGTGGTGCTGCTGGTCTGTTGCTGCTGCTGCTGCTGCTGCTGCTGTTGCTGCTGTTGCTGCTGTTGCGCGCACTACTTTGTGAGACTTTAACTCTAACTTTATACCCGTAGGGAGAGGCTGAATCAGCTGGATCATCGTGCTGCAGCACACACACAGCAGCAGCAGCAGCAGCAGCAGCAACAGCAGCAGCAGCAACAGCAGCAGCAGGGGAGGAGGAGACAGCAGCAGAAGGAGAGGAGAGGAGCAGGCAGCAGCAGAAGCAGCAGCACAGGAAACGAGAAAGAAATGAAAAAGGAGATACAATGAATGCTGCTGCTGCTGCAGATGCTGCAGCAGCAGCAGCAGCAGCAGCAGCAGCAGCAGCAGCAGTAATGCTAATGCCAGCTGCAGCAGCAATGAATTAAGGCAAAATGCAGACAAAAGAGAGACAGAAAGGAGACAGAAAGGAAACAAAAGGGACAAGGGAGAGAAAAAAGAAAAAAGAGAGACAAAAGAAAGAAAAAAGGAGACAAAAAGGAGGCAAGAAGGAGACAAAAAGGAGACAAAAAGGAGACAAAAAGGAGACAAAAGAGAAACAAAAGAAAAACAAAAAG
>NW_013570884.1:5610-6085 GCF_000499745.2 Eimeria mitis | reverse complement strand
GTAGGGAGAGGCTGAATCAGCTGGATCATCGTGCTGCAGCACACACACAGCAGCAGCAGCAGCAGCAGCAACAGCAGCAGCAGGAGCAGCAGCAGGGGAGGAGGAGACAGCAGCAAGAGAGGAGAGGAGCAGGCAGCAGCAGAAGCAGCAGCATAGGAAACGGGAAATGAAAAAAGAGAAACAATGAATGCTGCTGCTGCTGCTGCTGCAGATGCAGCTGCAGCAGCTGCAGCAGCAACAAAAGTAACGAATTAAGGTAAAAAGGAGACAGAAAGGAGACAGAAAGGAGACAGAAAGGAGACAGAAAGGAGACAGAAAGGAGACAGAAAGGGGACAAGGGAGAGATAAGAGAAAAAGAGAGACAAAAGAAAGAAAAAAGGAGACAAAAAGGAGACAAAAGAAAAACAAAAGAAAAACAAAAAGGAGACAAAAGAAAAACAAAAGAAAGAAAAAAGAAAAAAAAAAGAAAAAAAAG
>NW_013570884.1:5337-5510 GCF_000499745.2 Eimeria mitis | reverse complement strand
AGCTGCTGCTGCTGCTGCTGCTGCAGCAACTGCTGCTGTTGCTGCTGCTGCTGCTGATAGAGAGAATGAGGAGACGTACCCTTTATCCGGTGGCCGCTGCTCGGGGATGAGCTGCTGCTGCTGCTGCTGCTGCTGCTGTTGCTGCTGCGGTGCTGCTCCTGCTGCAGCAGTGC
>NW_013570884.1:5043-5237 GCF_000499745.2 Eimeria mitis | reverse complement strand
CCGCAGTGCTGCTGCTGCTGCTGCTGCTGCTTTGCTGCTGTTGCTTCTGCTGCAGCAGCACACACACACACACACAGAGGAGACAATCGTGCTGCTGCTCTCACTGCTGCTGCTGCTGCTGCTATTCTTTTTGCTGCTGCTGTTGCTGCATCTTCTCTAACAGCAGCAACGATACCAGCAGCAGCAGCAGCAGC
>NW_013570884.1:4741-4943 GCF_000499745.2 Eimeria mitis | reverse complement strand
CCGCAGTGCTGCTGCTGCTGCTGCTGCTGCTTTGCTGCTGTTGCTTCTGCTGCAGCAGCACACACACACAGAGAAAAGGAGACAGAGAAGATGCAGCAACAGCAGCAGCAAAAGGAATAGCAGCAGCAGCAGCAGCAGTGAGAGCAGCAGCAAGATTAACAGCAGCAACGATACCAGCAGCAGCAGCAGCAGCAGCAGCAGG
>NW_013570884.1:4376-4641 GCF_000499745.2 Eimeria mitis | reverse complement strand
TCTCCTATGGTCGTGAAGGCGGCGTATAGAAGCAGGAGTGAGGCGCAGCAGCTGGTGCTGCTGCTGCTGCTGCTGCTGCTGCTGCTGCTGTCGACCGTTGGGAGATGATGCTGCTCCTCCTCCTGCTGCTGCACCCCGCTGCTGCTGCTGCTGCTGCTGCTGCTGCTGCTCTCGTGCTGCACTCCTTCGCCGGCCCTCTCCGCTCTTGGTGGGCATTGTCTTGAGTTGTTTGAGTGTTGCTGCTCCATCAGCAGCAGCAGCAGCA
>NW_013570884.1:4002-4276 GCF_000499745.2 Eimeria mitis | reverse complement strand
TCTCCTATGGTCGTGAAGGCGGCGTATAGAAGCAGGAGTGAGGCGCAGCAGCTGGTGCTGCTGCTGCTGCGGCTGCTGCTGCTGCTGCTGTCGACCGTTGGGAGATGATGCTGCTCCTCCTCCTACTGCTGCACCCCGCTGCTGCTGCTGCTGCTGCTGCTGCTGCTGCTGCTGCTCTCTTGCTGCACTCCTTCGCCGGCCCTCTCCGCTCTTAGTGGGCACTGTCTTGAGTTGTTTGAGTGTTGCTGCTCCATCAGCAGCAGCAGCAGCAGCA
>NW_013570884.1:3875-3969 GCF_000499745.2 Eimeria mitis | reverse complement strand
GCAGCTGCTGCTGCTGCTGCTCCAGCTCCGAGAGCCCAGCAGCATGAAACGCAGCACCTAGCGGCAGCAGCGTCCTTCCATCGTGGTTGAGTGT
>NW_013570884.1:3677-3775 GCF_000499745.2 Eimeria mitis | reverse complement strand
CTAAGCCCAGCAGCTGACTGTCAAGACACAGAGAGTGCTGCTGCGCTTTTCTCGTTTGCTGCTCCAGTTGATGCTGCTGCTGCTGCTGCTGCTGTTGC
>NW_013570884.1:3042-3577 GCF_000499745.2 Eimeria mitis | reverse complement strand
CTAAGCCCAGCAGCTGACTGTCAAGACACAGAGAGTGCTGCTGCGCTTTTCTCGTTTGCTGCTCCAGTTGCTGCTGCTGCTGCTGCTGCTGTTGCTGCTGCTGCTGCTGCTGCTGAAGACGAGAAGAACGCTGTGTCATGCATGCAGCTGCTGTTGGGGATTCACATTTAATCTGCTGCTGCAGTTGCTGCTGCAGTTGCTGCTGCAGCTGTTGCAGTTGCTGCTGCTGCTGCTGCAGCTGCTGCTGCTGCTGCTCCAGCTCCGAGAGCCCAGCAGCATGAAACGCAGCACCTAGCGGCAGCAGAGTTCTTCCATCGTGGTTGAGTGTCTGCTGCTGCTGCTGCTGCTGCTGCTGTTGCTGCTGCTGCTGCTGCTGCTGCTGCTGCAGCGAGGTGATAGACTGCAGCAGCAAACGCTGCTCCGTGTGCTGCCGCATAGTAACGTCTAGCAGCAGACACAGCCGCTCGTGCAGGTCGGAGAGAGTGTTGAGCACGCTGCTGGTGTTGTCTCCTGCTGCTGCTGCTGCTGCTGCTGT
>NW_013570884.1:2288-2942 GCF_000499745.2 Eimeria mitis | reverse complement strand
GCTCCGTGTGCTGCCGCATAGTAACGTCTAGCAGCAGACACAGCCGCTCGTGCAGGTCGGAGAGAGTGTTCAGCACGCTGCTGGTGTTGTCTCCTGCTGCTGCTGCTGCTGCTGCTGTTGCTGCTGCTGGTTGTGGGGCTGCTGCTGCTGCTGCTGCTGACGAGGGAGAGATCGTCGGTGCTGCTGCTGCTGCTGCTGGTGCTGCTGCTGCACGCGGGGCCCCCGCTGCAGCAGCTAGTGAAGTGAGGCCCCCATCTACTGAGAGCCCCAGCAGCTCTCTGATGCTGCTGCTGCTGCTGCTGCTGCTGCTGCTGCTGCTGCTGGTGCTGATGTTGGTGTTGCTGCTGCTGCTCCTCTTGCTGCTGCTTCTGCATATAGGAGAAGCCATCGCCTCCACTGCTGCAGCAATATCAGCAATTGAAGCAGCAGGACCCTCAGCAGCTAGCTGCTGCTGCTGCTGCTGCTGCTGTTGCTGCTGCTGCTGTCTTTGCTGCTCCAGCTGCTCCAGCTGCTGCTGCAGCAGCAGCGGCTGCAGCAGCAGCTGCTGCTGCTTTGACTGCACAGGCAGCAGCTGCAGCTGCTTCTCAAGCCGCTCCAGCAGCAGCTGCTGCTGCAGCAGTTCCCGTTGCTGCTGCTCCAGAGATTGCACCGGCT
>NW_013570884.1:1513-2188 GCF_000499745.2 Eimeria mitis | reverse complement strand
GGTTGTGGGGCTGCTGCTGCTGCTGCTGCTGACGAGGGAGAGATCGTCGGTGCTGCTGCTGCTGCTGCTGCTGCTGGTGCTGCTGCTGCACGCGGGGCCCCCGCTGCAGCAGCTAGTGAAGTGAGGCCCCCATCTACTGAGAGCCCCAGCAGCTCCCTGATGCTGCTGCTGCTGCTGCTGCTGCTGCTGCTGCTGGTGCTGGTGCTGATGTTGGTGTTGCTGCTGCTGCTCCTCTTGCTGCTGCTTCTACATATAGGAGAAGCCATCGCCTCCACTGCTGCAGCAATATCAGCAATTGAAGCAGCAGGACCCTCAGCAGCTAGCTGCTGCTGCTGCTGCTGCTGCTGTTGCTGCTGCTGCTGTCTTTGCTGCTCCAGCTGCTCCAGCTGCTGCTGCAGCAGCAGCGGCTGCAGCAGCAGCTGCTGCTGCTTTGACCGCACAGGCAGGAGCTGCAGCTGCTTCTCAAGCCGCTCCAGCAGCAGCTGCTGCTGCAGCAGCTCCCGTTGCTGCTGCTCCAGAGATTGCACCGGCTGCTGCTGCTGCTGCTGCTGCTGCTGCTGTTGCTGTTGCTGCTGCTGCTGTCGCTGCTGCTGATGATGCTCTTTCTGCAACGAGGAGTCAGCAGCAGCAGCAGCAGCAGCTGCCGCTGCTGCTGCTGCTGCTGCTGTCAACTTG
>NW_013570884.1:1213-1472 GCF_000499745.2 Eimeria mitis | reverse complement strand
CCCCTAGGGGGGAGGTGTCTGGGGTGTTGCTAGCTGTCGATACGCCTGGTTCAGCAGCAGCAGCAGCAGCAGCAGCTGCTGCTGCTGCTGCTGTTCCTGCTGCTGTTCCTGCTGCTGTTGCTGCAAGAGACTTTGCTGCTCGCTCCACCCCAAATTCCTCGTATAGAGATCTGCGTAGAGCTGCTGCACTGAGCGTTGGTTTTGCTGCTGCTGCTGCTGCTGCTGCTGCTGGTGCTGCTGCTGCTGCTGCTGCTGCTGC
>NW_013570884.1:860-1113 GCF_000499745.2 Eimeria mitis | reverse complement strand
TATAGAGATCTGCGTAGAGCTGCTGCACTGAGCGTTGGTTTTGCTGCTGCTGCTGCTGCTGCTGCTGCTGCTGGTGCTGCTGCTGCTGCTGCTGGTGGTTCTGCTGCTGCTGCGTCAGCTTCTGTAGCAGCTGCAGCAGCTTCTGTAGCTGCTGTTGCTGCTTCTGTTGCTGCTTCTGCTGCTGCTGTCTCAGCTGCTGCTGCAGTTTTTGCTGCAACAGCAGCAGCAGCATCGCTCGCGCGGCCATCTGCTG
>NW_013570884.1:519-760 GCF_000499745.2 Eimeria mitis | reverse complement strand
GCTGCTGCTGTCGCTGCTGCTGATGATGCTCTTTCTGCAACGAGGAGTCAGCAGCAGCAGCAGCAGCAGCAGCAGCAGCTGCTGCTGCTGCTGCTGCTGCTGTCAACTTAGAGGGGGCCCCTAGGGGGGAGGTGTCTGGGGTGTTGCTAGCTGTCGATACGCCTGGTTCAGCAGCAGCAGCAGCAGCTGCTGCTGCTGCTGCTGCTGTTCCTGCTGCTGTTCCTGCTGCTGTTGCTGCAAT
>NW_013570884.1:0-228 GCF_000499745.2 Eimeria mitis | reverse complement strand
CTGGATCTGCTGCTGCTGCTGCAGCAGTTGCTGCTTCAGCAGCTGCTTCTGCAGCAGCAGCAGCAGCAGCTGCTGCTGCTGCTGCTTTAATCTCTATTGCTGCGGCAGCCGGAGCTGCTGCGGATACCGTTTCCATCATCAAGAAGCAAGGAACCCTGCTGCTGCTGCTGCTGCTGCTGCTGCTGCTGCTGCTCGTGCTGCAGCTGCTGCTGCTATTTCATGCAGCTT
>NW_013570883.1:3894-7672 GCF_000499745.2 Eimeria mitis | reverse complement strand
CTCCCCTGTCTCTCAACGCACATGCGGTTGATCGGGGGCACATAGAGTGGCCTTCTCGCTCGAGTCGCCGGATTGCTTTGCATTTGTTTATAAATGCGTTTCGCGGAACATTTCGCTGCATTGCGGTTCCGCAGCTATTTCCACCAGGTTTAGAGATGAGCTGCGCTGGAGTATGCTTGTGCGCTTGCTTGTCGTACGACGCATGACACCTGAAGTGATGAGAAAGGGCGCCGATTGTCTACTTTGGAGCAGCATGAGCTTGGCATCGAGGGCCGATACAGAAGCGGGGTGCCAATCGTGGATTTGTCGAAATTTTGCTCCGTTCCCGTCTGTCAAAGCAGTTGTGACTGTTCTGCAGGCGCATAAGGTGGCTTGCTGCTCCGAAGCGCGTTTCATTTGTTTGAAAAATGTTCTTCGCCATTCGCCGCATTGAGTTTCTGCAGCCACTGCCAACTGCGCGTATGGTTGCTTCTGCATTCACTTGCGGCACGGCAAGTTGACGCCTTCAGTGATACAGGATAACGCTGAATGTTACTCAGAAACCTGCGGGGGGCATTGTAATTTGGTGGCGCTCTTCTGCGTATTAGCAACTCTTTCAGCAGCTGGCCGTGACTATTGGCGTTGTAAAACTGTGAGGTGAGTTTGGATATGGGCGTGCACAGTGCACAGCCAGCGTAGTTGAGGTACACATACCGTCAGTGATGACACCTTGAATTTGTCAGGCTGTACGGTATTTTGTGTCAAGATACTCGGGGCGGGTGGTCGGAGTAAGTGCTGAAAACCTCGCCTTCGTGTAACGTTTTGGGTGGCAGGGTAGACACTCGAAGAACGCTGGCCAACATTTTCCTTAGGCAATTTCTAGAAGATGTATAAAGGATTTACATGAAGCATATGACGCATTTTGTCTCTGCATAGATGTGCAAGCGCGATGATGTAAAACGGTAGTAGTTGTCAGTGCGTTCGTGTATATTGGCACAGTCAGGCGGCTAAAAAAAGGCGATGGTTTCTTCTGTTTCTAGTTGCCTTAAGACCGGATACTTGAAAAATTACCACCTTCAGGAAACATGTAGAGGAACGTTGTGTAGCGAGAGCCATTCCTTGGTACCGCACGACATTTCCATGCACCGCGACTGGCCACGCTGCTTTTTCCAGTAGTGGGCCCTAGACAGTCTGCTAGGGACAAATTATGTCTGCTTATCTGCTTCTTTGTGAACGCAAGGCACCGGATAAAGATTGTGAGTTTTCGACGGACAATTGCTCGACGTAATTGTGAGCACGCTCGCGCTCATGAAAAGGACGAGGTGCCAGGCGGGAAGTTCCATACTAAGGACGAAATGCTAGGCTGCAGTGCGTTTGTAGCGTCTAAGGGACGGCAAAGCACAGCGTCAGCCGGTAGTTATATTCGACGGGACGGCAAAATGTTCATTCAGGTGAGATATATGAAATAAAATAGGCAGTTCCACAGCAAGGAAGATGTTTCGTTGTTTGCTTCGATGATTCCTTCACCGCTTGCTGGAGAGCCTTCTGTGCAGCTGATGGCAGGGCCTCAGACAACCCGGGAAAGGGTTGTCATTATTAACGTTCATAGCTGAAAGTCTGAAATATCGGAGTTTCAACTTTTCCTTACGCTCCGTGGCAATTTTTCACCCTTTAGTTCAATGAGACAGTGGGTTAATCCTGCTGTGGCCACGTTGCAGAAAGTGCGCGGTGTCTACCATCGAGCGCAGTCCGCCAACCCGCAACAAGGATTCCGGCGGTAGTGTCTTGTAAACAACAACAAAGAAACGCTAATGCTCTAAGAAAGCGTTGTCTACCTGCAGGCCACCAGTCACGTATAATTGTATCGAGACTATGTGTTTGCCTCTGCGCCCATGCACTCTTACCTCGCGAGCACTCTCAATGCTAAATTTTCCCTGCACACAGTAATAAGCTTTCTATCCATATATAGAACTGAACAACCTCCTACGTGAGTACACTTGGTGTTGGGTGCCATAGCAGTATTAGTCGTACTGAGTTTCTCTTTTGCATGGAGAGCTGCTTCAACGCCCAATTCTGCCGAGATTCGTGTATCTCGATGCTCTGTATTTTCCGCTTCAAGGAGTCACACATGACTCTTGGAGTGCCTTCGCTGACGTTTCTCACTGCATGACCAATGTTCCACTGTGGAGCGTGATCCACGTAGTCCAACATATGCTGCGCAAACTTACACGCGGCGATGCCTCAGGATGTATGGCAACATATGTGGCTGTATCTTTTTGGATAATCTGGGGCAATTGCCGAGGGAATGGGACATTTTTGCTTTGCGATTGGACGCTGTCCAAGCTTTTCTCTTGAGTACAGCCGGTCAAAACCCACGTTGCTGAGTTCGTCTGCACCAACCTGATTGAGAATTTCGCCTCAGTGACGTCCGGAAATGCTAAAAGAGAGTAAAATCAGCAGTTGTTAGAGCTGACTGGCGAAAAGTGGAAGTGCAGATAGCTGTCCTGAGATCAGCTTCTATGACAGGGGCGTAAATGTGCAAACAGCGATGGTCTCATATGTGACCTATGCAGCTAGTGAGTTCGGCATCTGCATACGGAGTCAGTTGCTCAACGTGCGAAGCGCTTGTACTTTGTACGCGGAGGATGGCCATATACGCGTACGTGCTCTCCTCAGTCAACAGCCACGCAACGGCACGGTTTGGCCTGTTGATAGCAAGGAACCTTGTGAACATGCAGTTACAAAGATTGAAGCATCCGGACAACCATAAGTATGCCATGCTGCAATGCAACGTGTTAGCTGATCTCACTTCCAGCATTTTATAGGGCCTGTAGTGCGACAACAACGCGTCTTGCACATTTCTGATCTGCTACGTTTGCGCGAAAAGCATCCGAATGGTTACCCTGGGCTCTGCGACGAGTACTTTCGTCATGAGAGTTTTTGTCGGAAATGTTCATGAAACACGTGCAGCCGACGAAACAGCTCATCCTCGCCCACGCGCTAGGGCCCGTCCTCTGTCAAAGCACGCTCAGCCATCAAGCTCTTCAGCGTAGGATAAGCCTAGGCATTTCTCATCGGGGAATGCACTACGAATTGCAGCGGAATCATCCAGAAAGCGTTTCAACTGAAAGCAGGGGACGGAAAAAATGCTTTCGGGAGAGTGAAGGATCAAAACTCGAACTGTAGCTGTAGCTTAACGGCAAGCTTGAATGGACCAAACGCCAAGACAAGCATAACACTTCGGCCTTTCAGTCAGTATGGCGGCTGGAGGCTCTCTGCAGGGCGCAGCACTGTTTCCTGCATGAAGGAGTGCAGAGACTCATACGTAAGTCGTTCTGCGCACTAATCCAGCACAGCGCAGCATTTCATTTTCATGCCCTTAAGAACCGTTCTGCACAGGAAGCGCTTGTGGGAGGAATTGCCAATAATCTCACACACTAGCTGAAGATGCACTTTTACTGCACACCAACAGCTGAGCGGCAGTAGTAGGTCGTAACAGATGGCGAATCGTGATTGTTTCCACTCCAACCGCTTCCATGCAATGCACTGTGGCCCTTTGTGCTGACTACTTGAATCGGTAATTCCCCTCGCCCTGGCATCCCAGTTGTAAGGTAACGCTGCCTTCCAATTTTCCACCATAGCTCTGTAGCGGGTTGCTGCGTTTCCTAGCATGCCCTCCTCAAACATCAGACATATCATAAGCGCAATACGCCTACCAAAGGGGTGTGCGGGAATCCAGTATGTCTTTGGTGTGGATGTCCGGCGAAATGCCTCGTCAGGCTGTTTTGGCCTCTGTGGG
>NW_013570883.1:672-3837 GCF_000499745.2 Eimeria mitis | reverse complement strand
CTGCAGGGCGCTGTTTATCGTAGAGTAAATAATCAAGGGTCTCCTGGTCCAGGGCTGGATTTTGGATTGCATCACCTTCTTATGGTATGCAAACGCAGTTGTCATGCCACAGCCTTTAGCCACCTTATGACCGGGGCTGAATGCATCAGAGAGACATGGCGTTTGATTACCGGGCCTGGCCTGAGTGTAGAGGCAAGCGGTATCAATGTTTCTGTTGCTTTTGTTTCACTATAGATCTGATTCTGTACAGGTAGAAACGGTTTTTGCCTTAAAGGTGTTACCTGAACTAGAGCGAAACTGGCATTCCATCACCATTCCATCACGTGCGTGGCCTTCTGTCCACGGTGGTTTGACCCTGCCATGCTGTTCCTGTTGTTTGAAACTGGTACAGACCAGGGAGCAGCACAAGACACAAAGGGCCCGATGAGCCACCAGTGCACACGGAGCGTTAAGACAACCTTCTTTTGCAACCAAAATGGGTGGGCCTTCGGTTCATGTGGGCCTCGAGTGAGCAGCATTTTGCAGCATTTGGGTTCCAGGCCTTCTCGCCATGTGGATGCCTGTACATTGGCCCATACGCCCATGCANTCAGGTTGCACTCTTCGACGTGTATCTGCCTGCATCAGCCCTCCACATTCACTCAAAGTGTACAGCACTCGCAAGGAGGCAGCTCGCAGCTAAGTTCCTCATTACCTACACCAGAGACATGGACAGGGGAAGTCAATGCACCAATTTGGCGATGAGCGTAAACGGGCGATTTTCCAGGCCACCTTGCTCCTACTTTGTTGAAATCTTTGTTTGGCGTCAAGGACCCGTACTGAGCGTAATGACTGGTTGTATTCAACCACGCGGTCTTCACATGATTTCAAAGTGTGATATGGGAACGCTATACACTGCCTCTGCTTCAGGAAGTGCGACAAATACCGGTCTGGAAAGGTACTGCAAGCGCCTGCTAGGGGAAAACGAAGTAATCCTCAGCAGCCAAGACCCAATGTTGTGCTTAGGGCATTTCCTGGAGTAGTAGTCAGATAGCTATGGTCTATATTGAAGCTTGAAATGCCATCAAGCACCATCGTGCAACAGGAATGGCACCTGATTCTGCCACTCGATCCTGCGCAGAACGGCGACGCTCTGTGAGCTGCGTAAGGTTCTGACAGGGCCGCCAGCAAGGTGGATCTCAATTCCGTAGGTGAGAGCTCTCTTATATTTCAGCTGGTGAGCTGGTCGCTATTGGCTCACACGAAGGGCTGTGTGCTTCACGGACTTAAAGTGGAGATCGCCAGGTACCCACTGCTTGATTGGCACGTTCAATGCAATGATGGTGATCACGCGCTGCTAGACAAGACATTCTAAAACTACCGCCTTCGTTTTCGTAATATGACTTTGCGGCCGTACAGGCGTCTTACAAGCCGCCTGTACGGCCCTGCAGCATGTGCCTTACATGCTGCGGGGCTGGCGGTGAGGGGAGGGCACTGCATACATGCGCTTGACACATCTATTTTGTACGATGCAGACACGCGTAAGTTCTTTAATCTTCATTGCCCCTGTGGCCACGCACGTCAGTCGTGCTAAAGATCTAGCGGATTATTCATATTTTCGAAGCGCATGACCGAAGCTTGAATTTTCCGGGTTCTTTTGAAGTATTGTCCACAAAGTAAACGTTTATCATACTGACGCTCCATAACAGTTTAATGCTCTGACGAAAAAGTATATATACGTCTACCCTTTGTACAGGTGCAGGCATCGGTGCATTTCGACCTTCTGCCGCATCACCAGTGCACAACAGGACAGAACGTTTTCACACAGTCACAGCAAGCCATCTGTTGAGCCGTCGACGCTGGTGGTTCCAGGACTACAACTTAAGCATCATATTCTACTTGCTTATTCTGCTATCGATGCCAAATAAGCGATTTTGAGCCTTTAAGCGCGATGAAGGGTACAAGACAGGCTACGATTGCTACGGGTAGACCACATTCAAGATGCTCTTCTGATTCACGTTGATTCTTCGTTGTAATGCAGTCTCGCGAAGAGGCAACAGACAAACGCTTGCGAACTCATTGTAACGCATATATGAACATGTTTCTAGGCAAGTGCAAGCATAGTGATCCATTGCATTTCCTGCAGCGAGTGCGTTGGGCAGCCGAGGGCGTATTGAAGATTCACAAACGCTGGTACGACTCTACTGGACAGGGCGCACGCCCGTGCTCCGACAGTTCGTTGCCATCCTGCGTCAAAAAGGGCTATGAGCCTTCAGATGACAAGATAAAGAAACGGCTGCCTTCCTGGTGGCCCTCAAAGTTAACGTTCCCACAGCATCGTATTGCTAGCAGACCAGAGGCAAAAGCCTGTTACATGAATGGTTGAGTGAAGCTACTCCTGTGCTCTGCGGGAAACGCTACAGTACAGTGTATGGGAGCCAATTCACCTGCCATATACACTATCGCCCTGCCACGTGTAGCGGTATGGCAAAACGAAGCATGCGCACAGCATCTGGATCCTTCCAGAAAGTACGTTACTGATCCAAAGCGGCGGGCAGCTGCAAACGAGCAAGCAGTTTCCCGGTTTATTGCGGCGGTTGCGGCACGTTGGTAAAAGAATGCACTCGGATGCGCAAACACGCGCTTGCCCTCAGCATTACTCACCACATCCTACTAAGGTTATTATTTGTTGCAGTCTTCTTAATCCTGAAGACTACAACAAATAGTAACCTTAGTAGGGTGTGGTGAGTGTTAGCAGGTGCTGCTCTGAGCCTGCTGGAGACAAAATTGACATCCGCAGCGAAGCAGTTTAGAATTATTGCGAATACAAAGTAAACGTTATCACACTGGCCATGCTGCAACTTTTGCCCCGAGCACCCTTCCGGCAGTGAGCGACTGCTTTGAACTACTCCACTATGAAGACATGCATTACACGCTCTCGCAAGTCCTGGTCCGCTTGTGTGGACGCAGTGTAGCGGGCAAACTCACCTTTTGGACAGTCTAGAGCAGCACAGTGGTTTTTTTAAGGCGCCTGCGGCACTGGCTCAGCTCAGCTGAGCTTGTGGCGTATTCTCGCATACGATTGGTTAGGTGGAAAACATGAAGAGAAGAAGCATTCTACTTCGCGAATAGGTACAATCGATACCATTCGTAGCCACATTATCCCGTATTATTTTCTCCGGAAACA
>NW_013570883.1:0-557 GCF_000499745.2 Eimeria mitis | reverse complement strand
ATCGAGACTCATGTTGAGCGCTCCGATGTGAGCTCTTTGCCAGCACCAAAGATGCCGTTATATCGAATAAGCATGCCACAGGAACGCACGCTAGGTTATCACTAAAACATCCTCATAAGATGTTCGTACACATCTGTGGTAAAATCCCCTCCTCGCTTGACTCTACGTAGGCAGGTTGTGGCCAAAACAGAAACGCCTGTCTCTGGGTACTTCGATATTTCCGCACGCGTGTACGAACCGTTTCCGTCGCGTCCTGTGACTCTAAGTAGGCGGGTTGTGGCCAAAACTGAAATGCTAATCTATGGGTACCTTTGCGATTCCCGCACGCGTGTACGAACCGTTTCTGTCGCGCCCGGTGTGGGGTTAGCATTGTATTCAGACAGCTTAGTGCAAGCACTGGGTCATGGGTGTCGTTAGAGGTGATCCCTTGGCTCGTACGACAGGTGTTCAATTCCCACGTCGTAGCTCCGGACAAGCGGCAGAATCCTGAGTTGGCGGAGTACTGGATATGTGCTAGTTGGCTTCTGGGACGCCGACATAAGTCCGGCACATCGCGC
>NW_013570882.1:2938-3666 GCF_000499745.2 Eimeria mitis | reverse complement strand
GTTTGCTTGCAGCGAGAACTCGGAGCCTTCTTCGGCAGCTGCAGCGCGTTGAGTTGACGCTAACCCCTCGACCCCCAACTGTGTTTGTTCAGAAGGTGTGGTTTAGGGTTTAGGGTTTAGGGTTTGGGGTTTAGGGTTTAGGGTTTACGGTTTAGGGTTTGGGGCTTAGGGGCTAGGGTTTAGGGTTTAGCTGCGAGCTCACGGCGTTAGGTTTCTGTAGAGCCGGGAGTAAGTCGCTGCACCATATTGTCTAGGGTTTAGGGTTTAGGGTTTAGGGTTTAGGGTTTAGGGTTTAGGGTTTGTTGTTTTCAGTTTAGTGCTATTCTAACGAAGCTGCGTATCGCCCATCAGACTTACGCCATGCGGTGCGTTTCTTTGTAAACCCTAAACCCTAAACCCTAAACCCTAGCCCCGTGAAACTAAGGCCATAGTACCCCGTCTAGGGTTTAGGGTTTAGGGTTTAGGGTTTAGGGTTTGTGTACAGAGGAATTCTCTGCTTCGATATCCTCGAGAGAGACCGCAAGCTAGCTTGGTGCTGTGACACAGCTGATCGTTTCTACTGCGGCACCAACAAAAAAATAGCAACAAGTAGGGTTTAGGGTTTAGGGTTTAGGGTTTAGGGTTTAGGGTTTGGGGTTTAGGGTTTAGGGTTTGGGGGTGGGGAGGTTACTAGGGTTTCGCGCTGTGTGGGGGTAGTTGGCTTCTTTTGACAGGCTCCTAGGGTTTAC
>NW_013570882.1:1000-1185 GCF_000499745.2 Eimeria mitis | reverse complement strand
TAAACCCTAAACCCTAAACCCTCGTAAACCCTAAACCCTTATAAACCCTAAACCCTTGTAAACCCTAAACAATAAACCATTAAAGCAGGATATAAGCTGCCGTGAACACATTCTAAGGAACTTAGGGTTTCGGGTTTAGGGTTTAGGGTTTAGGGTTTAGGGTTTAGGGTTTGTGTTGCAGAGAA
>NW_013570882.1:602-900 GCF_000499745.2 Eimeria mitis | reverse complement strand
TATATATATATATATATATATATATATATATATATATATATATATATATATATATATATATATGTACAGTTGAGGTGTACATACACCGCAATTGGTAGAGGGAGGAATTCTTTGTTTTCTTTTTGTTTGAATTTAGGGTTTTTGTCTTTAAAGTTATTTAGTTTTGTGTTGAGGGTTTAGGGTTTAGGGTTTAGGGTTTAGGGCGATCGGATACGAGGGTTTGGCGTGAAAGACTTCTGTATTCATCAGTTAGGGTTTAGGGTTTAGGGTTTAGGGTTTAGGGTTTAGGGTTTGATCT
>NW_013570882.1:0-431 GCF_000499745.2 Eimeria mitis | reverse complement strand
AAAAAAAAAAAAAAAAAAAAAAAAAAAAAAAAAAAAAAAAAAAAAAAAAAAAAAAAAAAAAAAAAAGCAATTGATAGAGGAATAAAAGCCTGATAGAAAGATCGATGGTCTGTAGATAAAGAGAAATAATATTTAATAAAATAAAAAACAAAAGAAAATATTGTTTAAATAAATAAATAAAATAATAATATAGTTTAAAAAAATAAATAAAATAAAAATAATATTTAGATAAATAAAAAAAAAAACAAAAAGCAGTATACAACCCTGGTGAGGCGAGTGTATTCTCCTTTTGCTGATTAAAAAGAAGAAAGTTTTTTTTTTTTTTTCTTTTTTTTATTTATTTTATTTTTTTTTATTTAAGTTTAAAATAAAAAAATAAAAATAAAAATAAACTGAAATACACAAAAAAGATGCAGAGCAATTCTCCCCCC
>NW_013570881.1:8202-8576 GCF_000499745.2 Eimeria mitis | reverse complement strand
CCAGGGGTTTTGCTTGAGGCTGCGGCCAATCATCACTCCGCATATGCTGCTGCTGCTGCTGCTGCTGCTGCTGCTGCTGCTGTTGCTGCTGCTGCTGCTGCTGTAGTGCTGCAGCAGCTTTGCTGCATCCTCTGGATTTTCAATACCCCCATTCAGTGTAAAGAAGAGACGCCGAGAGGGTTGCTGCTGTGCTGCAGCAGCAGCAGCAGCTGCTGCTGCTGCTGCTGCTCTATCATACTGTAGCGGAGGGGCCCTCCTGCTGCTGCTGCTGCTGCTGCTGCTGCTGCAGGAGACTCCCAATATTCCCTCTCTTGCATGCAGTATATAATGCCGTGGTGCAGCAGCAGCAGCAGCAGCATCTGCTGCTGCAGGTC
>NW_013570881.1:7582-7792 GCF_000499745.2 Eimeria mitis | reverse complement strand
CAGTATATAATGCCGTGGTGCAGCAGCAGCAGCAGCAGCATCTGCTGCTGCAGGTCCTGCTGCTGCAGCAGCAGCAGCAGCAGCAGCAGCAGCAGCAGCAGCATCGCACTGCAGCAGAAAAGACTCTATAGGAGCTTCCTCCCCCACAATACCCAGGCGGCACTTGACAGACACCTCAACGCGTTGCTGCTGCTGCTGCTGCTGCTGCTG
>NW_013570881.1:4099-4756 GCF_000499745.2 Eimeria mitis | reverse complement strand
ATATATATATATATATATATATATATATATATATATATATATATATATATATATATCAAGGGCTTGGGGGGATCTACTTTGTGCCTGTTGTTTTACAGTTAGGGTTTAGGGTTTAGGGTTTAGGGTTTAGGGTTTAGGGTTTGTGTTCAGGCGGCGAGTGTTTTTGGGGGTTTTATAGCCGACCGCATCGGCCGTTGGCGTTCTCTGTTTTTCAGTTCAGTTTTTTTTCTTTTTTCTACTCTTATTGTGGTGCTTGCACCTACATATCCTGTAAGGGTTTAGGGTTTAGGGTTTAGGGTTTAGGGTTTAGGGTTTAGGGTTTGGGGTGTATGTTGAGCTGGCTTTGATGCGGTATTTTTAAGTGTATTAAACCCTAAACCCTAACCGCTCTTTCTAGAGCACAACCCAAAACCACCACCTAGGGTTTAGGGTTTAGGGTTTAGGGTTTAGGGTTTAGGGTTTAGGGTTTGGGGTGTATGTACAGCTGGTGCTACTGGGCCGAGCACTGCAGGGGGTGTTTATTGCGGTGGGGTTGGTTGTTGCTTTTACTTTTGCTGCTGAGATAGCCCCCGCTCGTCTTCGGGGTTCTTTTGTGGCTTTGCAGGAGGTGCTGCAGTGTACAGGTACTCTAAACCCTAAACCCTAAACCCTAAACCC
>NW_013570881.1:1918-2954 GCF_000499745.2 Eimeria mitis | reverse complement strand
TGGGTCTATGCGACCTGGAGACTGTATGCGGCGATGAAACATCCTCAGCCCCCAAAGCAGCAGCAGCAGCAGCAGCAGCAGCAACAGCAGCAGCAGCAGCAGCAGCAGCAGCAGCAGCAAAGAGAAACAGGATGATAGTCTCGCTGCTGCTTGCTGCAGCATTGGGGTGTATGCACAGCCTGCTAGCAGCAAATAGTTTAATTGTTTTAGTTTCAGACATTCTTCTTATTTTGGGGGTTTGTGATAATAAAGGGCCCGCGGTCGTCGTCAGCATGGCAAAGGTGAGGGTTTAGGGTTTAGGGTTTAGGGTTTAGGGTTTAGGGGGTAGGGTTTAGGGTTTAGGGGGTAGGGTGTAGGGTTTAGGGGGTAGGGTTTAGGGTTTAGGGTTTAGCAGCACTGCTTGAAACCACAGACCCATAGCAACAAGCACACAAAACGCACTAGGGTTTAGGGTTTAGGGTTTAGGGTTTGTGTTGCAGCTGATAGGAGCTCTGGCTTGTCTAGGGTTTACTGTTTTAGGGTTTAGGGTTTAGGGTTTAGGGTTTAGGGTTTAGGGTTTGTGTTGCAGCTGATAGGAGCTCTGGCTTGTCTAGGGTTTGCGGATGCCGTGGGGCGCCGCGTTTTGCTGCTGAGCGGCACCGCGGGCATCTTCGTCACCCACCTGGGCCTCGCTGTAAACCCTAAACCCTAAACCCTAAACCCTAAACCCTAAACCCTTGGCTGGAGCACAGAGCGGGGGGAAACCTTGTTAATAGGCAAAAGATATATATATATAAACCCTAATCCCTAAACCCTAGACCCTACATATATATATATAAGCTGTATAAAATGCATACGAGTGCTGACCCAAGGGTTTAGGGTTTAGGGTTTAGGGTTTGTGGTTTGTGGTTTGCAGGCAATAGGGTTTGCGCGGCGGCAGCTGTTGCCTGAGGGTTTGCTGCAGCAGTGTACAGCATCATCTCTGCATGCTGCTGCTGCTGCTGCTCCTGCTGCTGCTGCTGCTGCTGCTCCTGCTGCTGCTGCTGCTGCTGCTGCT
>NW_013570881.1:1330-1818 GCF_000499745.2 Eimeria mitis | reverse complement strand
AAGCTGTTGCCTGAGGGTTTGCTGCAGCAGTGTACAGCATCATCTCTGCATGCTGCTGCTGCTCCTGCTGCTGCTGCTGCTGCTCCTGCTGCTGCTGCTGCTGCTGCTGCTGCTGCTGAAGCTGCCTATACACCCGAGCAGCTTTTTGCTGCTGCAGTCACCAGCACCTGCAGCGGTTTGCTGCTGCTGCTGATGATCTTCATTTGGGGGGCATCCTGGGCTTGTATTTCAACTGTTGTTGCTGCAGAGGTATAAACCCTAAACCCTAAACCCTAAACCCTAAACCCTAAACATTAAACCCTAATGATTAAAATATGTGTATATACATCTACTCTGAACTATGATACTTTTTTTATTCTCCATAAACCCCTACAAGGGTTTAGGGTTTAGGGTTTAGGGTTTCCGGTTTAGAATTTTCGTTCTAGGGTTTAGGGTTTAGGGTTTAGGGTTTAGGGTTTGTGTTGCAGCTATCGCCGCCCCGTCACCGC
>NW_013570881.1:807-1230 GCF_000499745.2 Eimeria mitis | reverse complement strand
TGATTAAAATATGTGTATATACATCTACTCTGAACTATGGTACTTTTTTTTATTCTCCATAAACCCCTACAAGGGTTTAGGGTTTAGGGTTTCCGGTTTAGAATTTTTGTTCTAGGGTTTAGGGTTTAGGGTTTAGGGTTTAGGGTTTGTGTTGCAGCTATCGCCGCCCCGTCACCGCGCCCTGGGGGTTGGCCTCGCCAGCGCCTTTGGGTGGATTGTTGCTGTTCTTTTTCAGCTGTATGCTGAGCCTCTTCTTGTTTATCTAGGCGTAGACAGTAAGGGTTTAGGGTTTAGGGTTTAGGGTTTAGGGTTTATGGGGGTTAGGGTTTAGGGTTTGGGGTTTGGGGGTTGTGGGGGGGTAGGTGGGTTCAAGCGGGAATTTTAGGGTTTTTTTGAGGGTTTGTGATTAGGGTTTAGCAGGGT
>NW_013570881.1:0-707 GCF_000499745.2 Eimeria mitis | reverse complement strand
TGGGGGTTAGGGTTTAGGGTTTGGGGTTTGAGGGTTGTGCGGGGGGTAGGTGGGTTCAAGCGGGAATTTTAGGGTTTTTTTGAGGGTTTGTGATTAGGGTTTAGCAGGGTTTATTAGGGTTTACACGGCTTAGGGTTTAGGGTTTAGGGTTTAGGGTTTAGGGTTTAGGGTTTGTGTGTGTGTATGCAGTTGGTTTTCTTATATTTGGTGGTTTATCTTTTTTTGTTTTTATTTTTTCTTCTTTTTTTGTGCCTGAGCTGAAGGGCAAGGAGCTGCATACATCTGCTCGCAGCTCCGCCGTAGCCCCAAACCCTAAACCCTAAACCCTAAACCCTAAACCCTAAACCCTAAACCCTAAAAACTTAATAAATCCTAGTGGAAAGGAATAAACACTAGTAAACACTGATGAAAATTAATACATACTCATAAACACTAAACCCTCATAAACCCTAAACCCTAGGTTCTTTGTTTAAACCTCAATGCCCCCCTAAACCCTAAACCCTTCTTTTGCAATACTCTGTATTGCATATATTTTTGTCGTGTCTAGGGTTTAGGGTTTAGGGTTTAGGGTTTAGGGTTTATGCCGCTGCCCCCCAAAGACCGGCTTCTATAGGGGGCTGTTTGCTGCAACGCTTTTTGCTGCTGCTGCTGCTGCTGCTGCAGCTGCTGCTGCTGCTGCAGCATTTCTTTCTGCTGCAGCAGCAGCA
>NW_013570880.1:26574-27553 GCF_000499745.2 Eimeria mitis | reverse complement strand
AAAAAAAAAAAAAAAAAAAAAAAAAAAGAAAAAAAAAAAGAAAAAAAAAAACAATTCAATTAGCGTTTACTTATTACCCCACCTGCATGCAAATAGAATTATATAAATAAACAAATATGTAGAAATGCAGCACAAAACTCGTATAGAATACTCACACACCAATTGCCCTGAAACAGCAACACCAGCAGCAGCAGCAGCAGCAGCAGCAGCAGCAGCAGCAGCAGCAGCAGCAGCAGCATCAACTCCATGCTGCATCCTTTTTTTTCTTTTTTTTTTCTTTTTTTTTTCTTTTTTTTAATATGTACAGCGACATGAATGCCACCCCCATACACCCTTTGTTTTGTTTGTTTTTTTGTTTATCTATAAAAGGCTTTCTGCTGCTTTTATGATGCACCAAGTGCTGCTGCTGCTGCTGTCTATCGAAGCAAAATAAACTTTTCAGATATTGTTGGGGCTGTCACTGCATGCATGCATGCATGCATGCATGCATGCATGCATGTATCTCAGTTGTTTGCTTTCTTCCTTTCCCTCTATCTTTCTTTAATTCTTTCTTTCTTTCTTTCTTTCTTTCTTTCTTTCTTTCTCTCCTTCTTTATGTACTTATTTATTTATTTATTTATTTATTTATTTATTTATTTATTTATTTATTTATTCATCTTTTTGTTTCCTCCCCTTTAACCAGATAAACAAAATACCCCCAACCAATGCATGCACGCAATACACAATAAACCTTTTTCTCTCTATCCAGCCCCACCCCCCCCACCCCTCACCTAAACCCAAGCAGCACCAAAACAATAGAACACTGTCTCTTCGTCTTCTCTAACCATCTATCATACAACACGGCTTCTCTCTGCTGCAGCAGCTCTGCTGCTGCAGCAGCAGCAAACGCAGCACGCTGAGCTCTTCGCAGCAGGGGCCCCCAAGGGGCCCCCCACGCCTCGACGCCAGCTAGAAGGGCCACTAAACCCTATCCTTGGGG
>NW_013570880.1:25937-26546 GCF_000499745.2 Eimeria mitis | reverse complement strand
CCCCTGGGGCCCTCAAGGGCCCAGGGGGCCCCCAAGGGCCCCGGGGGGCCCCCAGAGGGGTTCAGCGCGAGCAGAAGAAGAGTTAGGGGGGCCCCCAGAGAGAGAAGGCAGAGGACGCAGGGGTGACCCTGTCTTACTAAGACATGTATTTGTGTATTTATATGTTAATATATTTATATATTTATATGTTTATATATTTATATATTTATATATTTACATATATGTATATTTATATATTTATATGTTTATATATTTATATATTTATTTATTTATATGTTTATATGTTTATATATATACGTATATCTATAGAAGTTCATATATGTTTATGGATTTATATATTTTGTGTATGTTTATAACAGCTGATTTCGTATGTGGTGCTGCGGGGCAGCCACAGCAACAGCAGCAGCAGTAGAAGGAGCAGCAACAGCAGCAGCAGCAGCAGCAGCAGCTGCTGCTGCTGCTGCAGCAAGAGCAGCAGCAGCAGCAGCAGCAGCAGAGACCGTCGTGCTAGGAGAAGGGAATGTCTGTTCTGTGTGCATCATTTTAATAAAATATATTAATTTATTTTAATTTTATTTATTTAAAATATATTAATTTATTTATATTTAT
>NW_013570880.1:22848-25869 GCF_000499745.2 Eimeria mitis | reverse complement strand
CCCCCTTCTCTGTATTTGTTTGTGTGTTCTTCATCTCTTCTTTATAAATTTATTTATTAAATTTATTTATATTTTATTTTTTTAATTCTTTCTCAACAAATTAATACCGCCGTCTGCTGCTGCATGTACACCCCGAGCTGCCTATACACCCCAATCGTAGCCTTCTGCTGAGGGGCCCCAGAGGGCCCCCCACCTTTTGCATGCGGCTGCAGCGATGGAGCTGCTGCTGAGCGCTGCCACTGTGCCCTGCATGCACACCTGCAGCAGCAGCAGCAGCAGCAGCAGCAGCAGCAGCGGGGGCGGTTACAGGGACAAGTGCAGCAGCAGCAGCAGCAGCAACAGCAGCAGCAACAGCAGCAGCAGCAGCAGCAGCAGCAGCTGGAGGGGTTTGAGGGAGGAGCTGCATTCCGTGCCGTTACGGTTGCTGCTGTTGTTGCTGCTGCTGCTGCTGGCTCTGCAGCAGCAGCAACGCGCTGTATGTACACCCCACGCTGCTGCCTCACGAGCAGCAGCAGCAGCAGCAGCAGCAGCAAATGCAGCAGCTAAAAGAATTGGTTGGCCTCCCCAGGCCTTTCTTACCTCACCAAGGCTGCAGCTGCTGCATGCAACGCCAGCAGCAGCAGCAGCAGGAGCAGCAGCAGCAGCACAAACACCTGCTGCAGCAGAAGGAGCAGCAGATAGACATGCAGCAGCAACGGCAGCAGGAGCAGGAGCAGGAGCAGCAGCTGCTGCTGCTGCTGCCTCTCCGTTTGCTGCAGGAGCAGCGCGAAAGTGTACAAGCCGCCTTCAGCTGCCTCTCTTTCACAGCAGCAGCAGCAGCAGCAGCAGCAGCAGCAGCAGCAGCAGCAGACTCCTATCGGCAGCCAGAGGAGCAGCAGCAGCAGCAGCAGCTGGCAGCAGCAGCAGCAGCAGCAGCAGCAGGTTGTGGAGCATAAGAAGATGCTGCGAACCCTTTCAGTGGTTGCGGTGCCGCATAAAGACAGCAGCAGCAGCAGCAGCTGCTGCTGCTGCTGCTGCAGCATCTGGTTTGTTAGCAGCAGCAGCAGCAGCAACTCGGCTGCTGCTGCGTGCTGCTGCTGCTCCTACCTTGCGTAACAGCTTCCTGCTGCAGCTGCTGCTTGTGGGGTGTCTATACACCGTACACTTGCTGCTGATCTCTCCTCATCTGCTGCTGCTGCCGCAGCTGCTGCAGCAGCTGCTGCATGTAGAGGCAGTGCATGCAGACTCTGCTGCTGGGATCGTCGCCCTGGCTATTGCTGCTGCTGTCCTGCTGCAGCAGCGGAAGCAGCAGCAGCAGCAGCAGCAGCAGCAGCAGCAGCAGCTACCCTGGAAGGTGCAGCAGGAACATCTTCCATTTGCTGCTGCTTCTTTTTTTGTTTTTGTTTATCTCTCTTTCTTTCTCTCTCTCTTTCTTGTTTATATTTATTTATTTTTGTTTGTTTTTATTTTTTTGTGTTTTTGTTTGTTTGTCTGTCTTCTTTTCTCTCTGTCTCTGTGTGCTTCCATCTGTTTTATTTTGTTCTGCTGCTGCTGCTGCTCCTGCTGCTGTTGCTGCTGCGGCTGCTGCTGTTGCTGCTGCTGCTGCTGTTGCTGCTGCTGCTGTTGCTGTTTCTGTTGTTGTTGCAACTGCTGCTGCTGCTGCCGTTACTGCTTTTCCTGCTATTGCTGCTGCTGCTGCTGCTGCTGCTACTGCCTCTCCTCCCCTTCCTCCTCATACTGCTGCTGCTGCTGCTGCTGTTGTTGCTGCTGCTGCTGCTGCTGCTGCAGGATCCCCAGGAGAGCCTTTGGCGTTGCTGTCTTGCTGCTGCTGGTTTGCTGCTGTCTTTTTGTTTGTCTGGGTATGCTGCTGCTGCAGTTGAGGTGCTGCTTGCTGTTGCTGCTGCAGCAGGTGTATGTACACCCCAAATAGATATGCACAGAGCCATGCAGGTATGCTGCTGCTGCTGCTGCTGCTGCTACTCCTGCTGCTGCTGCTGCTGCTGCTTTTGCTGCAGTTGCTGCTGGGCTGATGTTAGTACTGATGCTGCCCCTGCTGCTTTTTCTGCCAACGTGATGCTGCTGCTGCTGCTGCTGCCCCTGCTGCTGCTGCTGCTGCCCCTGCTGCTGCTGCTGCTGCCCCTGCTGCTGCTGCTGCTGCTGCTGCTGCTAGTGGCGCTGCTGTTGCTGCTCTTTGTACTGCTATTCCCACTGATGCTCCTATTTGTGCTATCCCTGTCGCTGCTGCTGCTGCTGCTTTTGCTGCTGCTGCTGCTTGTGCTGCTGCTGCTGCTGCTGCTGCAGGTGCTGCTGGGTCACTTGGCTTGGGTGGTTGCTGGGATGTCTTTGCTGCGGGGTCTGCTGCCGTCCTTCAGGCGGCAGCAGCAGCAGCAGCAGCAGCAGCAGCAGCAGTTGAATGCCCTGCAGCAGCAGCTTGCTGCTGCGATGCACGATACTGCTGCTGCAACAGCAGCAGCAACAGCAGCATCAGAAGCAGCAGCAGCAGCAGCAGCAGCAGATACAGCAGCAGATGCAGCAGTCCTCCGCGAAGCAGCAAAGCAAGCGCTGCATGCAGCAGAGCAGCTGAAGCAGCTTCTTAGCTGCCAGCAGCAGCAGCAGCAGCAGCAGCAGCAACAGCAGCAGCAGCAGCAGCAGCAACAGCAGCAGCAACAGCAGCAGCAGCAGCAGCAGCAGCAGGACAGATACAAAGGAGCAGCAGCAGAGGCTCCAAAGCCGCCCCTCGCCTTCTTACGGTCTCAGCAGCAAACGCAGCTGCCCTCTTGTGCAGCAGCAGCAGCAGCAACTACAGCAGCAGCAACTGCAGCAGCAGCAGCAGCACCAGAAGCAACAACAGCAGCAGCAGCAGCAGATGCAGCAAACCCATGGGCTTTCCTCCGGCCAGCTAGGACTGGAATCGCTCGTGCTGCTGCTGTGCTAACAGGGAGGATGAAGCAGCAGCAGCAGCAGCAGCAGCAACAGCAAATCAAGCAGCAGCAGCAGCAGCAGCAGCAGCAGCAGCAGCAAGAATGTTCATCGTGGCAACGG
>NW_013570880.1:22346-22748 GCF_000499745.2 Eimeria mitis | reverse complement strand
CAGCAGCAGCAGCAGCAGCAGCAGCAGCAGCAGCAGCAGCAGCAGCAGCAGCAGCAGCAGCAGCAAGAATGTTCATCGTGGCAACGAAAGATTGCTGCTGCTAGCACGCGTCTGCAGGAGCGTCTCTCAGCAGCAACAAAACATTTATCTTTCCTGCAGCAGCAGCAGCAGCAGCAGCTGCTGCTGCAGCAAACCAAGCAGCAGCAGCAGCAGCAGCAGCAGCAGCAGCAGCAGAGATACTGGTATACTATTGCTACCCGGGGGCCCCAAAGGGGGGGCCTCTGGGCCTGGTGGTCGTTGGGAGGGTACTATGTTTCTTGTCTTTTGTTTAATTGTGCTGAAGCTATCAATGCTGCTGTTCTTGCTGCTGCTGCTGCTCACAGACAACCTGTAAGTGCTGCT
>NW_013570880.1:21002-21135 GCF_000499745.2 Eimeria mitis | reverse complement strand
TCGCTTTTTTACGGCTTTTTTTGCTCTAGTTTTAGCTGCCTGTACACCCCAGCAACCCTATACACCCTATAGGTAATCAAGCCATACAGATATGTATTGTATTTATCGGTTCTTTCTTTCGTTTATTTATTTA
>NW_013570880.1:20729-20902 GCF_000499745.2 Eimeria mitis | reverse complement strand
TTTATTTATTTTATTTATTTATTTATTTATTTATTTTATTTATTTATTTATTTATTTTATTTATTTATTTATAATTAGGAATCTGCATATTATATATACTTACCTTAAACCCACAAAATAAATAAATAAAAATAAATAAAAAAAAATTAAAAAAAATTAAAATAAATAGAAAT
>NW_013570880.1:19906-20129 GCF_000499745.2 Eimeria mitis | reverse complement strand
CTGGTGCTGCAGCACTAGCGGCAGCAGCAACACCAGCAGCTGCAGCCATAACAGCAGCAGCAGCAGCAGCAGCTGCTGCTGCTGCAGCAACAACCCCCCACCCTTAACAACCACAGCACCTGCAGCAAAAGCAGCAGCAGCTGCTGCCGCTTCATGATCTCCCGCTGCTGCAGCATCCCCCATCGAAGCAGCAGCAACTGCAGCAGCAGCAGCACCAGCCGCC
>NW_013570880.1:19502-19626 GCF_000499745.2 Eimeria mitis | reverse complement strand
GCTGCTGCTGCTGTGGTGTGTTAGATATTTTGTTAATGAAAAGAAGCAAAAGAAATAAAAAGAAAAAAAATAAAAACAAAAAAAACAAAGCTAAGAGATATAACGAGAAGGCAGGGTTTACCGA
>NW_013570880.1:19052-19402 GCF_000499745.2 Eimeria mitis | reverse complement strand
CTGCTGCTGCTGCTGCTGCTGCTGCTGCTGCTGCTGCAGTTTATATAAGTATTGTTACTGGGGGCGGGGGATAGGTGATGAAGACAGGGGAGGGCTCGACGAGAGTGATAGTATAGGAGGGGGGGGCTTTTACGAGGATTTTTACCGGCTGCTGCTGCTGCTGCTGCTGCTGCTGCTGCTGCTGCTGCAGCACGCACACTGTTGGGGGCTGCATGAATACTACGGGGACGGCGGGGACCACCGGGTAGTATAGAGGAGCAGTTACTATAGCATACCCCATTGCTGCTGCTGCTGCTGCTGCTGCTGCTGCTGTTGAGTCGAGTCTTGCTGCTGCTGCTGCTGCTGCTGCT
>NW_013570880.1:18723-18952 GCF_000499745.2 Eimeria mitis | reverse complement strand
GCTGTTGCTGCTGCTGCTGCTGCTGCTGCTGCTGTTGCTGCTGTTGCTGCTGCTGCTGCTGCTGCTGCTGCTTAAGAAGAAAAACAAGAGTAAAATGAAGCAAAAGGAATTAAATAAATATAAATATAATACAAAATATAAATAACAAAGAATATATCAGTTGCTGCTGCTGCTGCTGCTGCTGCTGCAGTGACCGATGGTACACCGCTAGGCACACGAAGCCAGCAGC
>NW_013570880.1:18437-18623 GCF_000499745.2 Eimeria mitis | reverse complement strand
TTTTTTTTTTATTTCTTCTGCAGCAGCAACAACAAATAACTAAGCAGCAGCAGCAGCAGCATCAGCAGCAGCAGCAGCAGCTGCAGCAGCAACCGCACGCACAAACTTCCTACTGCTGCTGCATCATTTTTCTCCCCAGTGTATTCTGCTGCTGCTGCTGCTGCTGCTGCTGCTGCTTCTGCTTCT
>NW_013570880.1:18098-18337 GCF_000499745.2 Eimeria mitis | reverse complement strand
CTCAACACCTTCAGTTTTTTTTTTTATTTCTTCTGCAGCAGCAACAACAAATAACTAAGCAGCAGCAGCAAACGCGGCTCGTGGTGGGGCTGCGTATACAGCAGCGACAGCAGCAGCAGCAGAAGCTGCAGCAGCTGCAGCAGCAGCAGCAGCAGCAGCAGCAGCAGCACAGAAACCTCTGCAGCTCTAGAAGCAGCAGAGCAGAAACAGCAGCAGCTGCTGCAGCAGCAGCGCAAAAA
>NW_013570880.1:14544-14860 GCF_000499745.2 Eimeria mitis | reverse complement strand
TTCGACAGAGAGGCCCCAAAACCCTCAGCCTCAGCGTACACAAACCCTAAACCCTAAACCCTAAACCCTAAACCCTAGAAAACCCTAGAAAACCCTAAACCCTATACGCTAGGAAGCCCTAAACCCTAAACCCTAGGAAACCCTACACCTGAAACCCTAAACCCTAAACCCTAAACCCTAGAAAAACCCTAAACCCTAAACCCTAAATTTCCGTCCAGCATATATTTGCCGCACCGTAAACATCCGGCAGCAGCAACACGAACACCAGCACCAACAGCAGCACCAACAGCAGCAGCAGCAGCAGTAGCAGCAGCAG
>NW_013570880.1:11083-11660 GCF_000499745.2 Eimeria mitis | reverse complement strand
TGCTGCTGCTGCTGCTGTTGCTGCTGCTGCTGCTGCTGCTGTTGCTGCTGCTGCTGCTGCTGCTGCTGTTCGTTGTTTTGCTGCGGTAACTGTGGGTTTGTTCGTCTTGCTGCTGCTGTTGCTACCATTGCTGCTGCTGCTGCTGCTGCTGCTGCTTCTGCTGCTGCTGCTGCTGCAGCTTTAGAGACGGGCTGATGCTGCTGCTGGAGGACTGCGCTGCACTCCTAGGCCTGGAGCTGTCTGCAAGGGTGAGGAGAAGCAGCAGCACTTGCTGCTGCTGCTGCTGCTGCTGCTGCTGCTGCTGCTGCTGCTGGTGTATGTTGTTTACTGGTGCGGTGGCTGTTGCTGCTGCTGCTGCTGCTGCTGCTGTTGCTATTGCTGCTGCTGCATTTGCCGCTGCTGCTGTCGCAGCTTCTGCTTTAGCTGAGCTGTTGCTGCAGCAGCTAATGCTTTTGCTGCTGCTGCTGCCGCTGCTGCTGCTGCTGCTGTTTCTTTCAGGTGACAGGCCGCATGCAGCAGTTGCTGCAGCATCACCAGCTGCAGCAGCAGCAGCAGCAGCAACAGCAGCAGCAGATGT
>NW_013570880.1:10805-10983 GCF_000499745.2 Eimeria mitis | reverse complement strand
GCTGCTGCTGCTGCTGCTGCTGCTGCTGGTGTATGTTGTTTACTGGTGCGGTGGCTGTTGCTGCTGCTGCGGCTGCTGCTGCTGTTGCTATTGCTGCTGCTGCATTTGCCGCTGCTGCTGTCTAAGCTTCTGCTTTAGCTGAGTTGTTGCTGCAGCAGCTAATGCTTTTGCTGCTGCT
>NW_013570880.1:10418-10705 GCF_000499745.2 Eimeria mitis | reverse complement strand
ACCAATGGAGTGTCTCTTCGTTGCTTTTGACTGCACCTTCCCCTGTATGCTGCTGCTGCTGCTGCTGCTGTTGCTGCTGCTGCTGCTGCTGTTGCTGCTGCTGCTGCTGTTGGTGCTGCTGCTGCTGCTGCTGTTGCTGCTGCTGCTGCTGTTGCTGCTGCTGCTGCCGCTGGTGTTGCTGCAGGTGCTGCTGCTGTGTGCGCTGTCGTCCTTGTTGCAGCTGTTTTTGTTGCTGCTGCTGCTGTTGCTGCTGCTGCTGTTGTTGCTGCTGCTGTTGTTGCTGCTGT
>NW_013570880.1:9109-9835 GCF_000499745.2 Eimeria mitis | reverse complement strand
CTGCTGTTGCTGCCTCTGCTGTTGGCGTTGTTGTTGATGCTGTTGCTGCTGCAGCTGCTGCTGCAGCTCCTGCAGCAGCCAGATGTGGGGGGGGTCTAATGCGTATTCTTTCTGTTGCTGCTGCTGCTGCTGCTGCTGCTGCTGCTGCTGCTGCTGCTGCTGCTGCGTTTGGGGTGTACAGACAACTCAGCTGACCCCGCAGCAGAGTCGGTTCTTGCTGCAGCTGTTGCTGCTGTGCAGGCGGTGCTCACGCCCTCGGTTCCTAAGGTATGCAGCAGCAGCAGCAGCAGCACCAGCAGCAGCAGCAGCAGCAAGTGCAGCAGCAACTGCAGCAGCAGCAAGGGGAGCTCGTGCTGCAGCGGCAGAGCTGCTCGATGTTGCTGCAGCAGCTACAATATTATATTTGTTGTTGCTGCTGCTGTCTCCTGTTTGTTCCTGCTGCTGCTGCTGCTGCTGCTGTATCCTTTCTGCTGCTGCTGCTGCTGCTGTTGCTGCTGCTGCAGACTGAAGCAGCACTCGCCTGTAAGGTGGCTGCCATTCGAGTCTTACGGAGGGCGCACGCTTCCCTGCAGAGGTGATTTGCTGCTGCTGCTGCTGCTGCTGCTGCTGTTGCTGCTGCTGCTGCTGCTGTTGCTGCTGCGGCTGCTGCTGCTGCTGCTGTTGCTGCTGCTGCTGCTGTTGCTGCTGCTGCTGCTGTTGCTGCTGCTGCTTGTGCTGCTGCTGGGA
>NW_013570880.1:8715-9009 GCF_000499745.2 Eimeria mitis | reverse complement strand
ACAACTCAGCTGACCCCGCAGCAGAGTCGGTTCTTGCTGCAGCTGTTGCTGCTGTGCAGGCGGTGCTCACTCCCTCGGTTCCTAAGGTATGTAGCAGCAGCAGCAGCAGCAGCAGCAGCAACTGCAGCAGCAACTGCAGCAGCAACTGCAGCAGCAGCAAGGGGAGCTCGCGTTGCAGTGGCAGAGCTGCTGGATGGTTGCTGCTGGTTATATTTGTTGCCGCAGCAGCTACAATACTGTTTTTTCCTGCTGCTGCTGCTGCTGCTGCTGTGTTCTGTCTGCTGCTGCTGCTGC
>NW_013570880.1:8367-8611 GCF_000499745.2 Eimeria mitis | reverse complement strand
TGCTGCTGTTGCTGCTGCTGCTGCTGTTGCTGCTGCTGCTGCTGCTGCTGCTGCTGCTGCTGTTGCTGCTTGTGCTGCTGCTTGTGCTGCTGCTGGGGCTGCTTGTGCTGCTGCTGCTGCTGTTGCTTGCGTTGCTGTTGCTGCTTTTCGGGACGTTGCTGCTGCTGGTACTGCTCCTGTTGCTGCTGCTGCTGCCCCTGCTGCTGTTGCTGCTGCTTTTTGTTATGCTGCTCTAGCTTGCTAG
>NW_013570880.1:5209-5623 GCF_000499745.2 Eimeria mitis | reverse complement strand
TGTTTGATAGAGACACATCATCTGGTGTGAAGGAGGAGCCGCAGCGGTTAGCAGCAGTTCAGGCGTTTGCATGCAGCACGCTGTGGCCGCTGCTGCAGCAGCTGCTGCTGCAGCAGCAGCAAAACTCTGCTGTTATAGAGAGAGCACTCAGGTGTATGAAACATGCCGTTCGTATTGCTGGGGATACATTCAAACCCTTGGTTCTCCCCTTTCTACATATTCTACAAACAAACGCACAGGTTAGGGTTTAGGGTTTAGGGTTTAGGGTTTAGGGTTTAGGGTTTGGGGGTAGGGTTTAGGGTTTAGGGTTTAGGGTTTGGGGTTAGGGGGTAAGGGTTAGGGTTTAGGGTTTAGGGTTTAGGGTTTTGGTTTTTCGTATGATACTTGATATCGTTCTAGGGCGAAACAGTGTTA
>NW_013570880.1:4885-5109 GCF_000499745.2 Eimeria mitis | reverse complement strand
GCTGCTGCTGCTGCTGCTGCTGCTGTTGCTGCTGCTGCTGCTGCTGCTGCTGCTGCTGCTGCAGTTGGTGCTGCTGCTGCAGTTGCTGCTGCTGCAGTTGCTGCTGCTGCTGCTGCATTTGCTGCTTCTTTTCCCAGTGGCACCTTCAACGAATGTGTTTTCTCTTCTGCTGCTGCTGTTGCTGCTGCTGCTGCTGCTGCTGCTGCTGCTGCTGCTGCTGCTGG
>NW_013570880.1:4452-4785 GCF_000499745.2 Eimeria mitis | reverse complement strand
CAGTTCAGGCGTTTGCATGCAGCACGCTGTGGCCGCTGCTGCAGCAGCTGCTGCTGCAGCAGCAGCAAAATTCTGCTGTTATAGAGAGAGCTCTCAGGTGTATGAAACATGCCGTTCGTATTGCTGGGGATACCTTCAAACCCTTGGTTCTCCCCTTTCTACATATTCTACAAACAAATGCACAGGTTAGGGTTTAGGGTTTAGGGTTTAGGGTTTAGGGTTTGGGGGTAGGGGGTAGGGGTTAGGGTTTAGGGGTTAGGGTTTAGGGTTTAGGGTTTAGGGTTTTCGTATGATACTTGATATCGTTCTAGGGCGAAACAATATTAAGGGTTT
>NW_013570880.1:4186-4352 GCF_000499745.2 Eimeria mitis | reverse complement strand
GGTTTAATACAAGACCTTGCTGCTGCTGGCTTTCATACTATTAAAACACAAGTCAGGGTCTAGGGTTTAGTGTTTAGGGTTTAGGGTTTAGGGTTTAGGGTTTACGGGGGACACGTGGGGGGGATGCATGGACGCTCTCTAGAAAGAAAGAGATCAAAAGAAAACT
>NW_013570880.1:3771-4086 GCF_000499745.2 Eimeria mitis | reverse complement strand
AGGGTTTAGGGTTTAGGGTTTAGGGTTTAGGGTTTGTGTGTTCAGGTGTATGTACACCCCACGTATTTATATGCAGCTGAGTGGTTGGCGGTTTCTTTCGGCGAAGGAGAAACCACCGTGCAGCAAACCCTCGCGGGTTTAATACAAGACCTTGCTGCTGCTGGCTTTCATACTATTAAAACACAAGTCAGGGTCTAGGGTTTAGGGTTTAGGGTTTAGGGTTTAGGGTTTAGGGTTTAGGGTTTACGGGGGGCCCGCGGGGGGGATGCATGGACGCTCACTAGAAAGAAAGATATCCAAAGAAAATTTTTAGGG
>NW_013570880.1:3543-3614 GCF_000499745.2 Eimeria mitis | reverse complement strand
ATGATAGAGGATTGTTTTGGTTTATTGAGGGTTTAGGGTTTAGGGTTTAGGGTTTAGGGTTTACGTGTAGA
>NW_013570880.1:2948-3013 GCF_000499745.2 Eimeria mitis | reverse complement strand
GCTGCTGCTGCTGCTGCTGCTGCTGCTGCTGCTGCTGCTGCTGCTGCTGCTGCTGCTGCTGCTGT
>NW_013570880.1:1530-2183 GCF_000499745.2 Eimeria mitis | reverse complement strand
TGCTGCTGCGGTTGCTGCTGCTGCGGTTGCTGCTGCTGCTGCTGCTGCAGCGTTTTTTTTTTGTTTAATTTCCTCCTTGCCTCGTTTCCTCAACAAATATATTTATTTATTTTTTTAATTTATTTATTTATTTATTTATTTATTTATTTATTTATTTATTTATTTATTTATTTTATAGGGGCTGGAGCACTGCAGCATGTGTATGGGTGTGAATACACCCGAAGCAATAACCCTTGTCTTTGTCTTTATGAAAAATATTTTACATGCAGCAAGCAAGTCTAAACCCTAAACCCTAAACCCTAAACCCTAAACCCTAAACCCTAGACGCTGAGGGGACTTGCAGCAGCCAGCAGCACCAAACCCTAAACCCTAAACCCTAAGCCCTAGGCGTTATGTGCTGCTGAACAGAAAAAACCCTAAACCCTAGAAGATGCATCATATCTAAACCCTAAACCCTAAAACCATAAACCCTAAAACCCTAAACCCTAAAACCCTAAACCCTAAACCCTAAATATAAGGGAAGCAAGGAAAATGAGTGTATTTCATACATTGTTTGCTTTGTCTCTTTTTGTTTGTTTTTTCTTTTTTCTTTTTATTTATTTTATTTATTTTATTTATTTTATTTATTTTATTTATTTATTTTATTTTATTTA
>NW_013570880.1:1116-1288 GCF_000499745.2 Eimeria mitis | reverse complement strand
TGTTTATCTTTCTGTCTCCTTTCTTTTGTCTCCTCTTTTTCTGTCTCCTTTTGTTTTCTTTCTTTTGTTTTTTTTTGTCTCTTTTTGTCTCTTTTTGTCTCCTTTTGTCTCTCTTTTTGCCTTTGTTTGTCTCTTTTTCTTTTTTCTTTCTCTATAACCCCTCCATTATCTA
>NW_013570879.1:5582-7861 GCF_000499745.2 Eimeria mitis | reverse complement strand
TATATATATATATATATATATATATATATGCTTGCTTAATAATTATTATAACACTACATATTATTATTATATGTGTACTGACTATGTTACAAAAAATCTACATGCTGAATGTATATGATTAGTGTTTTTTTATCTATTTCTTTGTTTGTGCTGCTGCTGCTGCTGCTGCTGCAGCTGCTGCTGCTGCAGTTTTGTGTTATCTCTTACCGTTTAGCAAGTACTGCGTAGTCTGTTTCTTTGGCGTGATCGAGAGCTGCTAGCAGCATAATTTCATCTACTTCTTCTTTGGTGAGTGGTTCTCCTCTTTTTGTAAGAATATCATGCAGCTGCGTCATTGTTAGCTTTCCGCTGTTTGTTGCATCGAATACATTAAAAGCACTAATCAATGCACTTTCTGTTGCTGGCTTCTGATATGCATCCGCAAACGTCTTCACAAACTGTTGAAAAGAAACATATTCTCCTGAATTCATAAAAAAAAATAAAAAAAAAACAAAAAAAAACAAAAAAAAACAAAAAAAATAATACAAGTTTCACACAAGTACTCTTGCACATTGTGATGCTGTTGCTGCTGCAGCGGCTGCTAAATAATTATTAAAAAAAAAATAATAAATAATTATAAATAATAATAAATAATTATAAAGAATAAACATCAGCACTGTTGTATGTGAATTTGTGAATAAGGTGAAAGCAGCTGCTGCCCCGCTCTGCATGCAAGCGAGAATGATGCTGCTGCTGTTTGTGTATTCTTTGAAAAAAGAAAAAAAACATTAAAACATTTGTGATATATTGAATATATATAATTCATAAAAACAAATTCACTCACCAGCAGGGGGCGGAGCTGCTGCTTTCTTCGGTGCCGCTGCTGCTGCAGCTTTGGCGGGCGGCGACGCCTCCTTGGCCTTTGCAGCATTTTTTGCTTCTTCAATCACAGCAGCTGAATACAAAACAAAAAAAAAACAAAAAGAACAAAAAGTAAACAGAAAAAGAAAGAAGAAATCCGCGAGAAAAGAAAAAGGAGTCGACGGAAAAGGCAACCAGAAAAAAATTCAACATAAAAAAAAAAAAAACAACGAGGAGATCAAGAAGAAGAAACGAACAAAGAATATGAAATATAGAGTCACTTAAAAAAATAATAAAAACTGAAAAAAATTAAAAAAGAAACAAAAACGAACCAGAAAATATCTTGGTGAGACTTGCATCTGAAACCGTCTGGCCTAGGGCTCGAAAAAGAGTGAAGAACTGAAAAAGGAGAAACGAAAGCAGCAGAAAAAGTACAACAATTAATTAATATAATTAATTATATTATTATATTTATAATTACAATTATAATTATATTTAAATATGATAAATTCATGAACTAATATGTAGTTTTTTGCGCGTGCGTGCGTGTGTGTTTGTAGCTGCATGTACACCCCAATGGGTTTCATGTTTTCAGAAATGGAAACCTCGCCGATCTGTTCAGTTGCTGGGGGAATTTTGTGCTGATATTTCCGCAACAAATAAAATAAATGATTATATTTACGTTGCAATTAAAATAAATATTTAATTCAATGAAAAAAACACACAACGCGCGCACCTGGTTCTTGTCTATCAGCCCATCCTTGTCGTCATCTACCAAGACGAATGTATCGCTGCAGCAGCAGAAAAAAGGAAAGCAAATTCAGTTGAAACAAATTTTTATGAAAATATCAAAGAAGGAAAAGACAAATATACAAGAGGGTAAGCGAGACAAAGAAATACATGCTGCATCACACCACGTGCAGAGAGAGGAGAAATACAGCGGCATCGTGACAGAAAGCATTCATTGAAAATGCATATAATGAAGAGAGAACGAAAAGAAAAAGAAAAAAGTTTCAAACTCTGGCGCAAACAAATGCAGGAAAGTGTTCATCTGTATAAGCTGCACATACACCCGGGCGGCCAGTCGCACACAGGCGGTATATGTGTACGAAACTGCAGCGAGAAAAGCATCCGGAGAAGTATAATTCAAGAAAAAGAAAAGTTTTTGATTGGAAGTCGTTTTAAATCTATAAATAAAAAAAAAACAGATGAAGAGAAAGCGGTCAATCGGGCAGCAGAAGATACCGCTTGCGCTCACTATATGAGTCTCAGGTGTTGTTCAGTGAGTTTAATTCCTCTGCTTGTCGCCATTTTGTTTCAATTTGAATTGCATTTGTTATTTTATTTCAATAAAATACAAAAAGAAAGAAAGGAGCTCGCCGGGGCCCCTGCGGTGAGTCGGTAGGCGAGAAGGCGGCAACGGCTGGCTGCGGCACCAG
>NW_013570879.1:0-327 GCF_000499745.2 Eimeria mitis | reverse complement strand
CCGTCGGCAACCACGGATTCAGCAGCTACTGCAACTGCAGCAGCAGCAGCAGCATCAGCAGCAGCAGCAGCAGTAGTAGTAGTAGTAGTAGTAGTAGTAGTAGTAGTAGTAGTAGTAGTAGCGGTAGTAGCTGCAGCAGCAGCAGCAGAAACAGCAGCAGCAGAAACTGCAGCAGCAGTAACCCCACTGCAGCAGCAGCAACAGCAGCAGCATCCTCATCATCCTTAGCATTTGTGTGCATGCATATATCTATATACATATGTACACTTATATATTATATATATATATATATATATATATATATATATATATATATATATGTTTCTA
>NW_013570878.1:7821-7951 GCF_000499745.2 Eimeria mitis | reverse complement strand
ATATATATATATATATATGTGTGTGTGTGTGTGTGTGTGTGTGTGTGTGTGTGTGTGTGTGTGTGTGTGTATAGATAGAGAATGTGTAAATGCTATATATAATCCATATACGTTAAACATTATATGATAC
>NW_013570878.1:6943-7754 GCF_000499745.2 Eimeria mitis | reverse complement strand
ATATATATATATATATATATATATATATATATATATATATATATATATATATATATATATATGTATAAATGTGTATAGATTAGAGGTCTTTGGTGTTTTCTTGTTTGTATTATTGGTTTTATGTTTTCTCCTCAATAGAATTTGATTGTTCTGTTCTTCTACCTATTATTTATTTATTATTTATTTATTATTTATTTATTATTTATTTATTTTTTATTTTTGTTTTATTTTATTTTATTTTTTTTTATTTTGTTTTTATTTTTTTTATCTTACTTTTTATTTACAGCAGAGGGACGATGTATGCGACCGCGACTGTAAGCAGAGCCACACGAATGAATAAATAAAATAAATAAAATAAATAAAATAAATAAAATAAATAAAATAAATAAAATAAATAAAATAAATAAAATAATTTAATTAAATACAATAAACAGAACAGGTAAAACAAACAAACAAACAAAACAAAAAAAACCAAAAATAAAAAAACAGACAAAACAAGCAAAACCAACAAACCAAATAAAACAAATTAACTAAACACAACAAAAAGAACAAATTAAAGAAACAAAAAGAAACAAAAAACAAAAAATAAAAATAAAAAAAAATAAAATAAATTAAATACAGATTCGCTGCAATGCCCAGCTGGATGGACCCCCAAAGGAAAGGAGTGCTCAGCCCCGCAAGAGTATAGAGGGGGCTGCCCCCTGTTGCTGGTGATAGAGAAAAAAAATAAATTAAAATAAATAAAATAAAATAAATAAATTAATATAAATTATGTTTTATATTATATATTACTCAGTTGTTATAAAAAAAG
>NW_013570878.1:6335-6843 GCF_000499745.2 Eimeria mitis | reverse complement strand
AAATAAATAAAATAAAATAAATAAATTAATATAAATTATGTTTTATATTATATATTACTCAGTTGTTATACAAAAAGAAAAAAGTTTTTATAATAAACAGAAAAAAAAAAGAAATGTAAAGATATAATATATGTATAAATAATTATAAATCAACAAATAAAAAATAAATAAAAAATAAATAAATAAATAAATAAATAAATAAATAATAAATAAGCAAATGATAATAAATAGACAAAAGAAAATAAATAAATAAACAAATAATAAATAAAAAAATAAATAAATAAACAAATAAATAAAAATAAATAAAATATTATTTTTATGTGCAGCGAATTGAATCGGATGCAGAGGAAGCCAAACGCCGCATAGAAAGGGGTTAGCTCACTAAATATAAACTTTTTTATTTTTTTTTGTTTTTTTTTTATTTATTTTTTTATTTATTTTTATTTATTTTGTTTTATTTTATTAATTTATTTATTTGTTTTGAATAAAAAAAAAAGAACCCAAAAAC
>NW_013570878.1:5117-5347 GCF_000499745.2 Eimeria mitis | reverse complement strand
ATATATATATATATATATATATATATATATATATATATATATATATATAAATATGTATATATATATATATGTATGTATATATGTTATATATATAATATATATACATTATTTTAATATATAGAGTATGTATTTATCTTATATTGTATAGAATGTAAATACATATTATGTATTACATATTGTATATTATATATTATACATTATAGATTATATATTATATATAGTATATTAGA
>NW_013570878.1:3630-4125 GCF_000499745.2 Eimeria mitis | reverse complement strand
GCTGCTGCTGCTGCTGCTGCTGCTGCTGCTGCTGCTGCTGCTGCTGCTGCTGCTGCTGCTGCAGTTTGTGTTGTGAAGCAATGGAATATGTGTGAGCTCAGAGCAGGACTACACTCACACCTGCCCCGAAGACTGGCGCTTCGATGCAAATACTAAAACCTGCCAGCCACCCCCAGTAAGCAGCAGCAGCAGCAGCAGCAGCAGCAGCAGCAGCAGCAACAGCAGCAGCAGCAGCAGCAGCAACAGCAGTAGAAATAACAGCAGTAGCATGAAAGCGAATAAAAACAGTCCCATATCCGTTTTTCTTCTATCTTAATCACTTTCCTACCTTTAATATTATATAATAAATATATTTATATTTATTTATTTATTTATTTATTTATTTATTTATTTATAAACATTTAGGGTTACGAGGGTGAATACAAAGACACAGGAGAGCTGCTGCTGCTCGGTGCAGCAAACAGAAAAATAATTTCAGCAAAATGGAGACTCATA
>NW_013570878.1:3310-3498 GCF_000499745.2 Eimeria mitis | reverse complement strand
ATATATATATACATATATACATATATGCATATATATATGCATATATATATATACATATATACATACATATAAACATACATATATACATACATATATACATATATACATACATATATACATATATACATATGTACATACATACATACATACATACATACATGCATACACACACACATACACACATACAC
>NW_013570878.1:2245-3289 GCF_000499745.2 Eimeria mitis | reverse complement strand
CCCACACACACACACACCACCCCACACCACCCCACACCACCCCACAACCCCACAACCCCACAACCCCACAAGCTGAAGCATAACAACAACTCACCATAACCCTAAACCCTAAACCCTAAACCCTAAACCCTAAACCCTAAACCCTAAACCCCACACGCTCCCACCACCCCACAACCCCACCCTCCAACACACCCACCACCCCATAAACCCTAAACCCTAAAACCCTAAACCCTAAAACCCTAAACCCTAAACCCTAAACCCATACAACAACAACAACCCGACAGCCGCTAAACTGATGCATCTGTACCCTCTACCCCTCCACTCAAACCCTAAACCCTAAACCCTAAACCCTAAACCCTAAACCCTAAACCCTAAACCCTAATAACCCTTTGGTGTTGTTTAGGCCGCCAGGACTTTGTGGGGTTTGCTTGCCCTGTGGGGTGGCGGGAGTTGATGGGGTCGGGGGTTTGTGAAGCGCCTGCAGGCAAGTGCTACTGATTCATAAACAATAAACCCTAAACCCTAAACCCTAAACCCTAAACCCTAAACCCTAAACCCTAAACCCTAAACCCTAAACCCTAAACCCTAAACCCTAAACCCTAAACCCTAAACCCTAAACCCTAAACCCTAAACCCTGATTGTATGCAGATTACAACGCGTCTATAAACTGCCCTAGTAAACGGCACTTTGATTTTCTATCAGCAGAAGAAAGGAAAGGTAAAATATCCTGCTGCTGCTGTTGCTGCTGCTGCTGCTGCTGCTGCTGGTTCTGCTGCTGGTTCTGCTGCTACTGTTGATACTGCTGTTGCTGCTGCTGCTGCTGCTGCTGCCTCTGTCTCTGTCTTTTTCTCTTTCTCTCTTTCTTTATTTTCTTTTTGTTGGTTTTTCTTTATATTTCGTTCTCTTTGTGTGTTTGTCTGTGGATATGCCTTTCCCTTTGTTTTTCTTTATATCTCTCTTTCTTTCTCTTTTTTTTCTTTCTCTTTCTTTGTTTGTTTATATTTATATTTTTCTATCTTTTTGTTTGTTGATTTATCCTTCTCT
>NW_013570878.1:872-1416 GCF_000499745.2 Eimeria mitis | reverse complement strand
CATTTGTAGATTATTTATACATGCATGCATGCAGTATATATTTGCATGAACACATGGAATCTTTGCATGCATGCAGTATATGCATGCATTACGTAGCATTTGATAGAGAATGCATGCATGCATGCATGCATGCATTGAGTATGCATGTGAATACATTGATTATAAGTGGTTTATTAGTTTGTTTGTGTTTATCGGTAATTGTCTATAGGCGGTATGTAGAGCTGCATATACACCCCAATTAAAAACTAAAACGACAAATATATAAAAATTAAGATAATATAACTAAAAACAAACAAATAATAACAAAATAAATATATTTTTTCTTTGTTTTATCTTTTATTTTTCTTTTTTTTTAGGGTGGTGTGAGCCTGGCCCTTCTTACACCGGTAAGTTGAAAGCTGCGGATACACCGCAGGGTGTATGCGCAGCTTTCTAGGATAAATATTTTGCTTTTTTCTACACTATAAAAAAACATTAATATTAAAATAATAATATAATTCTTATTATAAATATAATAATAATATTAAAATTAAAATTAAAACAA
>NW_013570877.1:6455-6685 GCF_000499745.2 Eimeria mitis | reverse complement strand
AAAAAAAAAAAAAAAAAAAAAAAAAAAAAAAAAAAAAAAAAAAAAAAAAAAAAAAAAAAACTAACCAAGTTTCTCTGCAACAGCATCAATAGCCATAGATGTCGGCATGGATCTGGCGAGTCCTTTGATTTCTCTTTTTTTTGTTTTTTTATTTTTTCTAAAAAACGGAATAACTTTTTCTGCGTATAAAGCTATTATAGCAATAGAGTCGCTGGGTGTTACAAAAAAAC
>NW_013570877.1:6187-6414 GCF_000499745.2 Eimeria mitis | reverse complement strand
AAAAAAAAAAAAAAAAAAAAAAAAAAAAAAAAAAAAAAAAATAAAAGAAAGACAAAGTAGAATAAAGACCAAACGCGAACAACCCCAAAACACCAAAACTAGAATTTTTTTTTTTTGTTTTTGGTTTTTCTCTCTTTTTTACTTTTTTTGTTTTTGTTTTTTTTTCCTCGTTTTATTTACATTTTTAGGTCTTATACAATTTAAATATATTTATACACACACATATA
>NW_013570877.1:5904-6087 GCF_000499745.2 Eimeria mitis | reverse complement strand
TATATATATATATATATATATATATATATATAAATATACAAATATATAGATATATAAACAGGTAAATAAATAAATAAATATAGTATTTAACAAAAGATAAGTAAAATATGAGCATTTATAAATAGAAATACAACCAAATATAAATATAAATACAAAATAAAAAATATAAAATATAAATACAAA
>NW_013570877.1:3987-4766 GCF_000499745.2 Eimeria mitis | reverse complement strand
AAAACAAAATACACAAAATAAATAAACAAAAAAACAAATAAATAAACAAATAAAACAAAACAAAACAAAATAAAATAAACAAATAAATAAAATAAAAATAAAAAACTAACCAGTGGTTTACAGCATCTAAGGCTGTTTTTATTAGCTCCTAATTCTTCAAGAAAGAGTTTTTGTGCGGCAACACCGCCAGCCCCATTCATCGCATCAAAAAGAAAAGAAAAAGAAGAGAGAGAAGGAGAGAGAGAATCAGAGACAGATGGGGAGACAGAGGGAGAGACAGAAGGAGACAGAGAAAAAGAAAAAAAAGAAAAAGAAAGAAAACGACGAATTGCGGTGAAGTCAAAAACTCCACGCATCAAAGATAGCCAATCTTCTGTTCCATCTATTACTTCTACCTGCGTATACACCCCAAATAAAATAAATAAAAATAAATAAATAAATTAAAATAAATTAAAATAAATTAAAATAAATTAAATTAAAATAAAAAAAAAATAAAATTACCATAAATTGTTCTTTGATGAGGACCTTAACTCCATAAGAATCTAAATCAAAATAAAAAAAAAAAAATAAATAAAAATAAAAATAAAAACAAAATAAAAATAAATGAAACCAAATATAAATAAATAAAAATAAAATAAAATAAATTAAAATAAAACAAAATAAATAAAAATAAAAAAAAATAAATAAAAAAATAAGATTACCATAAATTGTTCTTTGATGAGGACCTTAACTCCATAAGAATCTAAATCAAAGTCGAGCAATTTAACGTGTTTTATTTC
>NW_013570877.1:3413-3887 GCF_000499745.2 Eimeria mitis | reverse complement strand
TTCTGTTCCATCTATTACTTCTACCTGCGTATACACCCCAAATAAAATAAATAAAAATAAATAAATAAATAAAAATAAATTAAAATAAATAAAATAAAAATAAAATAAAAAAAAAGATTACCATAAATTGTTCTTTGATGAGGACCCTAACTCCATAAGAATCTAAATCAAAATAAAAAAAATAAAATAAAAATAAAAATAAAAATAAAATAAAAATAAATAAAAACAAATATAAATAAATAAAAATAAAATAAAATAAAATAAAATAAAATAAATTGAAATAAATAAAAAAATAAAAAAATAAATAAATAAAATTACCATAAATTGTTCTTTGATGAGGACCTTAACGCCATAAGAATCTAAATCAAAATAAACAAATAAAAATAAATAAAAATAAAAATAAAATAAAAATAAATAAAAACAAATATAAATAAATAAAAATAAAATGAAATAAATAAAAATAAAAAAATAAAA
>NW_013570877.1:1011-3313 GCF_000499745.2 Eimeria mitis | reverse complement strand
AAAATTACCATAAATTGTTCTTTGATGAGGACCTTAACTCCATAAGAATCTAAATCAAACTAAAAAAAATAAAACTAAAAAAAAAAAAAATAAAAACAAAAATAAATAAGTAAAAATAAATATAAATAAATATAAATAAAATAAAATAAAATAAAATAAAATAAAATAAATATAAAATTACCATAAATTGTTCTTTGATGAGGACCTTAACTCCATAAGAATCTAAATCAAACTAAAAAAAATTAAGATAAAAACAAATAAATAAAAATAAATAAAAACAAATACAAATAAATTAAAATAAAATAAAATAAAATAAATTAAAATAAAATAAATAAAAATAAAAAATAAAATAAAATAAATAAAATTACCATAAATTGTTCTTTGATGAGGACCTTAACTCCATAAGAATCTAAATCAAAGTCGAGCAATTTAACGTGTTTTATTTCTTTTACTTCTTTTGTTCTTTCGTATATTTTAGATGTTAAACTTTCTAGAGCTGGGGCTGCATGCAGAGAAAATAAAAAGAAAATAAAAGATAATAAAAGAAAAAAAAAAAATACATATATTTATATTTATTTCTGCGTTTATTTATTTTATTTATCTGTTTTACTTCTTTTGTTCTTTCGTATATTTTAGATGTTAAACTTTCTAAAGCTGGGGCTGCATGCATGCAAAAGAAAAGAAAAGAAAAAAGAAAATAAAAAAAAAGAAAAAAAGAGGAAAAGAAAAATGTATTTATATATATTTCTGCGTTTATTTATTTTATTTATCTTTTTTATTTCTTTTATTTTTTTTCTTTCGTATATTTTAGATGTTAAACTTTCTAGAGCTGGGGCTGCATGCAGAGAAGAAAAAGAAAATAAAATAAAATAAAAAGAAAATAAAAGAAAAAAAAAATAAAAGAAAAAGAAAAGAAAAAGAAAAGAAAAATATATTTATTTCTGCGTTTATTTATTTATTTTATCTTTTTTATTTTTTGTTTTTTCGTATATTTTATATGTTAAACTTTCTAAAGCTGGGGCTGCATGCAAATAAAATAAAATAAAATAAAAAATAAAATAAAAAAAAAGAAAAAGAAAAGAGAGATATCTTTATATTTATTTCTGCGTTTATTTATTTTATTTATTTTATTTGTTTTATTTATTTTATTTATTTTATTTGTTTTTTTTATTTTTTTTATTTTTTTTATTTTTTTTATTTCTTTTGTTCTTTCGTATATTTTAGATGTTAAACTTTCTAGAGCTGGGGCTGCATGCATAAAAAAAAACAAAAATTAAAATAAAAAATAAATAAATAAATAAATAAATAAATAAATAAATAAATAAATAAATAAATATAAACAAAATCAGCATCTAAACCCCCAGGATTATACAAAGCAATTAAAAACAAAAAAAAACAAAAAAAAAACAACTAGAAACCCAAATAAAAAAAAACAAAAACTAAATTAAAATACAAATAAAAATAAATAAATAAATAAATAAATAAATAAACAAATAAATAAATAAATATATTTATTTACCTCCACTGCTGGTGTTATATTTAACACCAAAATCAGCATCTAAACCCCCAGGGTTGTGTGAAGCAATTAAAAACAAAAAAAAAACAAAAAAAAACAAAAAAAAACAACTAGAAACCCAAATAAAAAAAAACAAAAACTAAATAAAAATAAAAATAAAAATAAAAATAAATAAATATATTTACCTCCATTGCTGGTGTTGTATTTAACACCAAAATCAGCATCTAAACCCCCAGGGTTGTGTGAAGCAGTTAAAATAGAAAAAAACAGAAAAAAACAACTATAAACCCAAATAAAAAAAAACAAAAACTAAATAAAAATAAAAATAAATAAATAAATATATTTATTTATTTACCTCCATTGCTGGTGTTATATTTAACACCAAGATCAGCATCTAAACCCCCAGGATTATATGAAGCAATTAAGAACAAAAAAACAAAAAAAAACAAAAAAAAACAACTAGAAACCCAAACAAAAAAAAACAAAAACTAAATAAAAATAAAAATAAATAAATAAATATATTTATGTATTTACCTCCATTGCTGGTGTTATATTTAACACCAAAATCAGCATCTAAACCCCCAGGGTTGTGTGAAGCAGTTAAAATAAAACCACCAAAAGCTATCCCTTTTTCTCTTAATCGAATTATTGCGCTGCAGGCTGGCGTTGTTGCTATTCCGTCTTTTGCTGTATACACAAATAAATAAAATAAATATATATTTATTTATATTTATAAATATATATTTATAAATATTTATATATATTTATAAATATATATTTATATAT
>NW_013570876.1:8057-8221 GCF_000499745.2 Eimeria mitis | reverse complement strand
TATATATATATATATATATATATATATATATATATATAAGCTGCTACTTATACTGCTGTTGTTGCTGCTGCTGCTACTACTGCTGTTGCTGCTGCTGCTCCTACTTCTGCTGCTGCTGCTGCTGCTATGCTACTACTGTTGCTGTTGCTACTGCTGCTGCTTCT
>NW_013570876.1:7285-7727 GCF_000499745.2 Eimeria mitis | reverse complement strand
GCTGCTGCTGCTGCTGCTGCTGTTGCTGCTGCTGTTGCTGCTGCTGCTGTTGCTGCTGCTGCTGCTGCTGGTGATGGAGCCGCTGTTCTGTTGCTGGAGCTGCTGCTGTTGCTGCTGCTGTTGCTGCTGATGGAGCTGCTGTTGCTGCTGCTGCTGCTGCTCTTGCTGCTGCTCTTGCTGCTGCTGCTTTTTAAGCAGATATTATTGTGGGGTTTGTCTGCACTATAGATACAGCAGGGTGTTTGGTTTTTTTTATTTTGTTTATATTGTGTTTTTTGTTTATTTCGTTTATGTTGTGTTTTTTGTTTATTTTTTTGTTTAAGTTGTATTCATCTGTTTGTTTATTTATATATTTATTTATATTGCATATGTTTATACATTTGTTTCTATTGTATTTATTTATACATGTATTTATATTATGTTATATTTATTAATATTATAT
>NW_013570876.1:7015-7207 GCF_000499745.2 Eimeria mitis | reverse complement strand
TATATATATATATATATATATATATATATATATATATATATATATATATATATATATATATATTTATATTGTGTGTGTGTTATACAGATGTTTAAGTTTGAGTGTCTGCATCAGCGGCTGGAGCTTCTCTCCTTTCTTAACAGCAAAACTTTAGAGACCTATCTTTCTTCTCTCCTCGTCGTCAGCTCCTCT
>NW_013570876.1:5147-5889 GCF_000499745.2 Eimeria mitis | reverse complement strand
TTAAACAAATGCTGTTTGTGTTTATTATTATTATTGTTTATTATTATTTATTATTGTTGTTGTTTTTTATCTTTTTTTATTTTTTATTTTTTTTTATTTATTATTTTCTAGTATTCATTATTTTTCTTGATAGAAGATAAAGACAAATACATAATAAACAAATGCTGTTTTTTTATTTTTTTATTTTTTTATTTTTTTATTTTTTTATTTTTTTATTTTATTTTTTTATTAATATCACTACAGGAGAATTATAAAGATAATTATTTAAGCAGAGCTCAGCGCATGCAGCAAAGCCTTCTTGCTTCCCCTCATTCTGTCTCCTCCATCGGTACTGATGTTGCTGCTGCTGCTGCTGCTGCTGTTGCTGCTGCTGCTGCTGCTGCTTGCAGGCAGCAGCTCTGGCGGCCTCTGTGGTCAGCGGTGTCGCTGCTGGAGACAAATCACGTCTTTCAAGAGGAGCAGCAGCAGCTCCTGCTGCTGCTGCTGCTGCTGCTGCTGTTCCTGCTGCTGCTGCTGCTGCTGCAGGCGCAGCCAAAGAGAATATCGAGCCAGCAGCAGCAAACGTCTGCAGTATAGAGACAGAGAGGGAGGAGAGAGAAAGTAAACAGACAGAGATAAAAAAAGAAAATGAAGAAAAAAGAAAAAATATTAAATTCAAAGGACTTCCAGCCTTTCGGTGGCCGCTGTTATTTGAAAAAGTCAGTTGGGGTGTATCTGCAGCTGTGACCAGTGGTCCATTCAT
>NW_013570876.1:4762-5010 GCF_000499745.2 Eimeria mitis | reverse complement strand
ATATATATATATATATATATATATATATATATATATATATATATATTTATTTATTTATTTATATTTGTATATATATGCAGCAATGAGCATTGATTGGTTCGTGCATCTCATCTGCGGTGTATATGCAGCACCGACCGCGGATCCTAACCTCCCTTTGTATTTGTTTTTATTTTTTTGTTTTTGTTTTTGTTTTTATTGTTTTATTTTATTTATAGATTAAAAAACATTATGGATTTGCTGCTGATGGA
>NW_013570876.1:3432-4662 GCF_000499745.2 Eimeria mitis | reverse complement strand
ATATATATATATATATATATATATATATATATATATATTTATTTATTTATTTATTTATTTATTTATATTTGTATATATATGCAGCAATGAGCATTGATTTGTTGGTGCATCTCATCTGCGGTGTATATGCAGCACCGACCGCGGAGCCTAACCTCCGTTTGTATTTTTTTTTTATTTTTTTTGTTTTTTTTTTCTTTTTATTGTTTTATTTTATTTATAGATTAAAAAACATTATGGATTTGCTGCTGATGGGTCGCTAGATAAAAACAAATCACTGCTGAGGCTGATCTCTGTTCACGTTGGTAAGCAGAAGAGCTGCCTATACACCTGAAACGGACGACTCATATTTTTTTTTAATTTTTTTTTATTTTATTTTAATTTAATTTTATTTTAGTTTTATTTTAATTTAATTTTATTTTATTTTATTTGTTTATTCTTTTTTTTTACTTTTATTTTTTTTTTATAATGTCTGCTATCTTTTTTAGATAAAATTAATGTATCTTTTTATATATTTCGTTTATATATTATGATTGTGATGAGCGCCAATACAAGTGAATATGAATGCTAATATAAATATAAATATAAATATAAATATAAATATAAATATAAATACAAACATAAATATAAATACAAATATACACATAAATATAAACATAAATATAAATACAAATATAAACATAAATATAAACAAAAACATAAACATAAATATAAATATAAATATAAACAAAAACATAAACATAAATATAAATATAAACAAAAACATAAACATAAGTATAAATATAAATATAAATAAATATATTTATATATATAAATACAAATACTGCTTGAAACTGAATTTCAGGGCGGCCTCTGGATACTACAGAGTTGGGTTTACTGAAGCGAGCGGCGCAGAAGCCGTTGGCGGTGTTGTTAGAGCAGACAGCATCTCTCGTGTATCTGCTGCTGCTGCTGCATCGTGCTGCAGTTTGTGCTGCTGCAGGCGGCAGCACTGAACAGCAGCAGCAGCAGCAGCAGCAGCAACAGCAGCAGCAGCAGCAGCAGCAGGATGCAGACCCAACAAAGGCTCTGGCGGCGCGTTTGCTGCTGTGTTGTTACGGCTCAAGCAGCAGCAGCAGCAGCAGCACCACCACCACCACCACCACCACCACCAGCAACAGCAGCAGCAGCAGCAACAGCAGCAGCAGCATGCATGTAGCATCATCATCCTCATCAATAGAATCTAACTCAAAA
>NW_013570876.1:2753-3332 GCF_000499745.2 Eimeria mitis | reverse complement strand
GCAGACCCAACAAAGGCTCTGGCGGCGCGTTTGCTGCTGTGTTGTTACGGCTCAAGCAGCAGCAGCAGCACCACCACCACCCCCACCACCAGCAGCAGCAACAGCAGCAGCAGCAGCAACAACAGCAGCAGCAACAGCAGCAGCAGCATGCATGTAGCATCATCATCCTCATCCTTTGAATCTAACTCAACCAAAAAAGAAGAAACAAAAGATATGTTTTTATATATAATACCAAAGCTGGTGATACAGCACAAAGAAAGAATACAAACATTAACTCGTGTTGCTGCTGAGCTCATGAGAGCTTATGCTGCTTTTGTTTGTTGGCTAGGAGACAGAGATTCCTTTCTCCCTCTTTCTCTTTCTTTTTTTTCATCACAATACAAACAGGGGGGCCCCTGGGGCCCCCAGGGGCCCTCTCTGCCTTCTATCCTTGCTGCGGTTATAAACCCCCCTTCAACACAGAAACATAATGCTGCTGCTGCTGCTCCTGCTGCTGCTGCTGCTGCTCCTGCTGCTGCTGCTGCAGCAGCAGCAGCAGCAAAGGCTGATGCGTTTGAGCGGCTGTTTTGTTTTCTTGAT
>NW_013570876.1:1847-2653 GCF_000499745.2 Eimeria mitis | reverse complement strand
TGAGCTCATGAGAGCTTATGCTGCTTTTGTTTGTTGGCTAGGAGACAGAGATTCCTTTCTCCCTCTTTCTTTTTCTTTTTTTTCATCACAATACAAACAGGGGGGCCCCTGGGGCCCCCAGGGGCCCTCTCTGCCTTCGATACTTGCTGCGGTTATAAACCCTCCTTCAACACAGAAACAGAATGCTGCTGCTGCTGCTGCTCCTGCTGCTGCTGCTGCTGCTGCAGCTGCTGCTGCTGCTGCAGCTGCTGCTGCTGCTGCAGCAGCAGCAAAGGCTGATGCGTTTGAGCGGCTGTTTTGTTTTCTTGAGGAAGTGGAAAAACAAACAGAACAAAAAAATTATAATAGAAATAACAGAAAACATTTTGTGAGTTTTTCAATACATAAACCACAAACCCTAAACCCTAAACCCTAAACCCTAAACCCTAACATTAAACCCTAAAGTTAAACCCTAAAACTAAACGCTAAACACTAAGAATAAACCCTAAAGCGTAAATATAAACCCTAGAACTGAACTCTGAACCCTAAACCCTAAAACACCTAAACCCTAAACCCTAACTCTAAACCCTAAACTGAAAACCCTAGACCCCGTTCTCGTGGATGGTGTGTTTGTGCTGCGCAGCTAGAGAGCCGCATCGGCAGCAGCAGCAGCAGCAACACCAGCAGCAGCAGCAGCAGCAGTTGCAGCAGCAGCAGCAGATCGAGCAGCCCCTCTTCTTCTAGTTCTTCTCTGCCGCTGCTGTCTCCTGCTTCGTCTCCTGAGCGAAGAAAAAAAATAAAATACACAACAGCAGCAGCAGCAGCAG
>NW_013570876.1:1299-1747 GCF_000499745.2 Eimeria mitis | reverse complement strand
AACATTTTGTGAGTTTTTCAATACATAAACCACAAACCCTAAACCCTAAACCCTAAACCCTAAACCCTAAACCCTAACATTAAACCCTAAAAGTAAACCCTAAAACTAAACCCTAAACACTAAGAATAAACCGTAAAGCGTAAATATAAACCCTAGAACTAAACTCTGAACCCTAAACCCTAAAACACCTAAACCCTAAACCCTAACTCTAAACCCTAAACTGAAAACCCTAGACCCCGTTCTGTGTCTGTTTGTGCTGCGCAGCTAGAGAGCCGCATCGGCAGCAACAGCAGCAGCAACAGCAGCAGCAGCAGCAGCAGTTGCAGCAGCAGCAGCAGATCGAGCAGCCCCTCTTCTTCTAGTTCTTCTTTGCCGCTGCTGTCTCCTGCTTCGTCTCCTGAGCGAAGAAAAAAAATAAAATACACAGCAGCAGCAGCAGCAGCAGCAA
>NW_013570876.1:0-1199 GCF_000499745.2 Eimeria mitis | reverse complement strand
GCAGCAGCAGCAACAGCAGCAGCAGCAGCAGCAGCAGAGCGAGGCTATCCTGCTGCAGCTCAGGTCGTGAGACACAACAACAGCAGCAGCAGCAGCAACAACAACACCAACCACTCCACCCGTCTCTCCTCTTTCAGCCCTTCAGCTGCTGCTGCAGCAGCAGCAGCAGCAGCACCAGCAACAGCAGCAGCAGCAGGAGCTTCAACGCCTTTGAATCTGTCTCGATCTCCTGCTCTGGTTGATAGTTCTTGCGGTGTATATACACCTCGTTTACATGCAGATTTAACTAAAGCTGCACAAAACAGAGATGCAGCAGCAGCAGCAGCAACAGCAGCAGCAGCAGCAGCAGCAACACCAACACAAACAACAACTGCAACAACAACAGCAGCAGCACCACCACCACCACCTCCAGCAGCAGCAGCATCAGCACTGTCACCACCACTACGAGCAGCAGCACCATCACCAGCACCAGCAGCAGCAGCAGCAGCAGCAGCAGCAGCGCCAGCAGCAGCAGCAGCAGCAGCAGCAGAGCGTGTGTTTGGTAGTGGTGCGGGTTTCAGCGAAAGCTGCAGCGCCTTGGCCTCCGTCCTTTCCTCTCGATCAACTTTCAGTATCATACACTCTCATCTTTTTTATTTTTATTTTTTTATTTTATTTTATTTTATTTTTATTTCTTTTTGTTACTGTTCTGCTTCTTTCTTCTTCTCTTTCTTTCTTTTTCCTTTTTTTTTCTTTTTTTTCTTTTTTTTGTATTTCCTTTTTTCCGTTTCTTCTCTTTTTGTTTATTTTTCTTTTTTTTCTGTTACTCTGTATTTCTTCTTTTTTTTGTATTTCGTTTTCTTTTTTTTTGTTTCTGTCTTTCGTTTGTTTCTATTCTTTTGTTTTTTTTGTTTTCTGTTTTTCTCTCTTCTTATTGCAGTTCTCTTGGTGATGCTGCTATCCAGTCTGCATGGGTGCAACAGCAGCAGCAGCAGCAGCAGCTGCTGCTGCTGCTGTGCGGTTCATAGTTTATCGATTTTTTAATAAATACTGTATGCTGTCTGTACACCTGGATGGTTTGTTTGTGTTTTCTTTTTGTTTATCGTGAGCAGCATCTTCTCTCTTTTGCTGTGTCTGCTTGCAGCCTCCGGCATCCGCATATCTCTTAATAAACCACCGATGCAGCCAAGGAGAGAACAGCAGCAGCAGCAGCAGCAGCA
>NW_013570875.1:5619-7685 GCF_000499745.2 Eimeria mitis | reverse complement strand
CCTTCAGCGCACTTCGGAGAGCGCGCGACTCCACTGAAACCAGGTCGTCGATGTTGAAAGGCACTTCTGAGTGAGTGCTGTTTGCCGTAGTTTGTTGCCTAATGGGGTCGTGCTTTCTTCAAACATTCTCACGCGGCTACAGGCTATGTAGGGAAGCCGCAGCTATGCGCAAACGGAGCAGGCCTCCAACATCCAGGTCTCGCGCCGGGTCTTGCAGTATAGACCAGGGCTGCGGCGGAACAACGTCTCGAGCGGTGCACTATTTTACTGTACACCCACTCCCACCACCGAGCAGAACAAGCAACGTTGATGGATTCTGCCGTGTATACCTCGCAGATACTGGACGAGCGTGCAGTTAGTGCGTTCAGTTTGGCCGGCTGCCTCCGGGCGGATCGGGGCAGTCACGCTATGCTCCATGTTGAATAGGTTCATGAGTTCGCGCCGGAAGGCGCTAACTAATTTGGTGTCCCTGTTACTAATGATACTGTTCGGAAAGCCATGGAGCTTTCAGGGANGAAGGCGCTAACTAATTTGGTGTCCCTGTTACTAATGATACTGTTCGGAAAGCCATGGAGCTTTCAGGGATTATTAATGAATAACTGTGCCGGTTCGTGTGTTGCAGGGGAAGTCGAACGGCTGATGATGTGGGCGTGCAGGTTGCGTCTATCCGCGATAACACGGTACTAATCGCAGCCTCTGAGTGACGGAAACTCCCAATGAAATCCATTGGCATATCCGTCAGATTCGTTCGGGTATCGTGATACTCTGCAAGTGTCCTGGTTTGACGGCGTTCGCCAGTTTATGCTGCTGTCATTCCGGAAAAGAGATGACATATTTCTCGGCTGAGAAGCGCATCCTACTCCGCCGAGGGGATCTAGAAACACATTCCCTGTTATGGCCACCCTACCAGGTTCCGCCAAAGCATGATCGTGCATTTTGCGCGAAACAACTGGAAGAGGCGAAACCGGCAAGTACAATTGGCATTTGGAGACATACGAGGGAGCAGACAGAAGCGATGGAGGAGAGAGAAGCTGCAGAAGGGACAGAAGAGACGGGAAAGATGCAGGATACGGAAGATACAGAAGAGAAGGGGACACAAGGGACAGGAGACCGTCTGTTGACTGTTTGATTGTGCGAGAGATAGTCTCGTGTTGCCTAGTTGGTATGCTCATTCGCTTTTCTAGTTGGGTTCNGTTTGATTGTGCGAGAGATAGTCTCGTGTTGCCTAGTTGGTATGCTCATTCGCTTTTCTAGTTGGGTTCAGAGGATTCTCCGGTTCGTCTCTTGTTGTTTAGTTTGTTTGGTGACTGTCTGTTTATGGGGGAGACAAGCAAATGCAGTTCTCCCGTTACTGAGAGACAAACAAATCCAGTCATTACGTTAACGAGAGGCAAACAAATATAGTTCTTGCATTTACGGAAGTTGGTCTCAACGCCGAACTGCCGTTCAGGTCCAAGAAACTGAACGTGAACTACAGATTGACGCACTGGTGCTGCTTCTGCAGCAAAATCTGGACCAGAAACAGCGGCATTACTGCATACTAACAGACACAAACTATCTGACGAACACACGTAAGAGCAAAATACTGAATCATTGTATGTTTCCTTTAAATGCACAAGCAAGGGCAGGACAGGCTGGTTTTGGTTTTTATCCGCTATAACAATACATTAATATTTATAAATGGTAATTTATGTTGTATACGGGTAGTGTAATAACATTAATCATAAGTTATATAATTTTGAAATACCATTTCAGTTAATACAAATCGATATATACAGATTTATATTATGTAACGCAATATGCAATTAATATAACCACCTTAATCACATGCGTCTTGTCATAATATAAAAAAATATTCATCAATAATGGTATGTATTGCGTGGCAAATGATTAATATTAGCATATACTAACCTAAATTTAATATATGTTTATATATATCATCTGGAACACAATATATTAAGAACATTACACAATGCAAGCGAACATCCACAAGTACAAACACATATATATATATATATATATATATATATATATATATATATATATATATATATATATATATATAT
>NW_013570875.1:5328-5586 GCF_000499745.2 Eimeria mitis | reverse complement strand
GCTAGCGTTGATACAGACAAAATATTGCTGTCTGTTTTTAGGGCAAAATGCATTAGCCATATGCTACATTGCACAGCATCAACAAACCTCTATAAATACTAAAAATAATATTATATCACAGGCGGGAATTAAAATGTATACAATATAATCTACGGCTGATACCGAAAAATACCTAAAGGGCGAAAATCCACAAACATATATATATATATATATATATATATATATATATATATATATATATATATATATATATATATA
>NW_013570875.1:460-5267 GCF_000499745.2 Eimeria mitis | reverse complement strand
CTGTTTATAGGGCAAAATACATTAGCCATATGCTACATTGCACAGCATCAACAAACCTTTATAAATACTAAAAATAATAATATTATATCGCAAGTGACAATTAAACTGTATACAATCTAATCTAGGATTGGTACAGAAAAATACAACTGTACCCATAAAGAGGCTGTATATCCTGTTAGTGATCCCTGCTTAAACCTCCCTTGGTGTTTACTTGTCTATGGATTGCCTCAGCCGTAGCCCCCTCTCCGGGTGTCTGCTGACCTGCCGTCTCTGTTCAATGGTTTAACTTCTGAGGCAAAAAATGAGACAGAGAAAAAGGGAGTATAAGGATGCCCTCATCGTCACTTTATAACTATCTTTTCTTTATTCCCGTCGCCAATTTGGTGCAGAACGAGATGACTGTATATGTCTTGCGCGTGCAGCAAGGGTCGCCTGCCCTGCTGTTGCTGCTGTTTTTGCTGTTGCTGCTGTTCAGGCTGCCGCCACTACCGGCATCTTTGCTTATTCGGCTGCTACTGCTGGTGCGCTTCCTGCTGCTGTTGCTGCTGCTGCGCTCCCTACTGCAACAGCTGTTGCTGCTGCTCCGCCTGCTGCTGGTCCTGTAGCTGCTGGTCTTCATGCTGCTGTTGCTGCTTCTGCTGGTCTTCATGCTGCAGTTGCTGTTGCTGCTGCTCCTCCTGCCGCGTTTGCTGTTGTTGCTACTCTTCCGGCTGCTGTTCGTGTTGCGTTGGTTCCGATTCCTGCAGCCGATCCTGCAAGTGCAGCAGCTGCTGCTGCTGCTGCTGCCACTCTACGTCATCATCCCGGAAACGCGCCCATGGACCTCTCTGCAACGCCGTCACCGCCGGTGTAGAGAAGATAATTTGCTTAACAGGAACGAGATAACCTGAAGGGGGTCTGAGCCCCCCTTTATAGAATTCAAGTGCATTCTGCAGCAGCCTTGCCAACAGCACACTTTGCTCTGCTGTGCGGCGGGAAACGGAAGACCGAGAGGGGCGTGTATACACCGGAAGGGTGTCTAATATTGCTCCCCACCATTCGTCTCTCTTGGCATCCTCTCCTAATACCTCTGCTGCAACAAACATTGCATCTGTAAGCACCACAGCCATGGCGAGCCTCTCTACAACATAATCAGGGCTTCGCTCATCGATGACCTCCTTTTTCCGTTGCAGTGTTTGCCCAACTAGCTGCTCGAGACACTCCGATAGACGATCGAGGTCTCCTGAGTCTAATATTGGCTTCTTCAAGATATCTTTAATCCTTATGAGAGCATCCGTTTCGCTTAAGGTCCGTCGAGATGTTGACCAACCCCTCCACTGTAAGTCCCTGGAAAGAACGGCATCACTGGCTACAAGAGGACGTCTGTAGAAGGGGTGGTGGTTTACATNTGCGGTTGCTGCAGCTGTTGCTGCTGCAGCTGTCGTTGCTCTTCTGGAGAAGGAAGAGGCACAGAGACTATTAGTAACGCCGGCTGCCCCTGACAGAGAATAGCAACAGACGAAGCACAGCAAACCAACTAGCTGTACAGACGCCGCAACCCATAACACAATGGATACATATGGTGCTATACAGAACAAGAATAAAAGGTAGAACGAGAACTCGATCAAGATGAAGAAAAGCAAGAAGAACACGAAAAACCGCAGCAAAGAGGAAAACAATAAGAACAAGAATAACAAAAGGAACGGAGACACGAACGAGAACAGGAACACGAACAATACAGAGAAAACGAAGGATAAAATGAACAACGAAAACAAGAACCGGAAGAAGAACTGGAACTGGAGCAGGAACAAGAGCAAGAACAAGAAGAACGAAGAGACGAAGTGTAATAACACTAACTATAGCAAGAACAAGAGGAATGCGACCAGGTTAAAGATGTCCACATGCCCTGCAGCATTTGTAGATAAATCTGTGGCTCAGACCTCTCACCCAATCCAATACAACGCCAAACACTGTTTATGCATATACGTTTTCCTTGTTTGCTTATTTGTTTATTTATTTGTTCGTCTACTTGTTCGTTTGTCTATTTATTTGTTTGTCTGCTTCTTTGTTTGTTTGTTTTGGCATGCTGTGTGTGCGTATTCGTGCTTTGTTGTGTTTGTGTGTTGGTTGGTTTGTTTGTATGTCTATTTTTCTATGTGTTTGTTTATGCATTTATTTGTTCATTTGTTTGTTCGTTTGTTTATTGTTTGTGCCCTAACCGGATCCCAACTCTCTGCTTTTTCACGTCTGTTTATATACGCTTCTCTTTTCTTTTCTGTTTATAGTAATTAAACTAGTCATCAATCCACCGACAGTTCCTTTCCCAGTTCCTTTCCCTTTTCCCCTGGTAGTAATGCAACTACTCATCCGTTACTACATCATTTCCTTATTCCTATCTATAATGACAAAACCAGCAAGAAAATCCATAAAATAACAGAACGAATTATAAATCCTTACACTTTCGTCTGTGATTTCTTTGCCGCCAACGACGTATGAGGCGTCGGTATGTGGTACATGAACGGTGTATTCCAGTTGTCTCGATGTACGTCTTCTTGTTCGTTCTTCCATATCTTCTTCTACTTCTCTTTCTTCTTCTTCTTCTTGCAGTTGTTGTTCTTCTTTTTCTTGTTGCTGTTGTTGTTCTTCCTCTTCATCAGACGGGCAACCAATGGGATTTACTAGGACTGTTCCTTGAGGTTGATAACGAGGATCGAACGGGAATGCTGCTGCTACACTAGCTAAGAAACTGCCTTCTCTTCTTCTCCTCCTTCTCCGCCGCTGCCGTCTCTTACGCTGTGTAGCACTAAGACCAGTAGAAGGACCCTCGTCACCAGAATCTGTAACAGGTGTATCTTCTTCGGACTTTTCCTTTTCTTCTCCTGCTCTTGTTCCTACTTCTGATTCATCATCGGACAAAAACGGGCTGAGGAAAGGCAGCCAATCGTTTTCAGTCGAATCTATTTGGCGTACTTGCCTCTCCTTCCCTCCTCTTTCTTCTTTCCTTCTTCGTTTCCTTCTTTTTGTCTCCTCGTTTCCCGCCTCTTCCTCTCGTTCTCCTATGGACTGCATATCGTCCATGCCTGTTATTAATTCCAGCCACCCAGCGTAATCTAATTCTTCTGTTGCTATACTCCCCTCATCTTCTGCTAACAAATCCGCGACGTATAGCACCATATGCTGCTCCAGTTCTTCTACTGCATCTTCTTCTTCCGTTGTTGCTGTAGGAGACGCTGTTTCTGTTGTTGACGACTCTTCTGTTGTTACATCAGCAACAGCATGATCCCCAGCAGCATAGAGGGGAGATAAGGGGGAAAAAGGCTCTTCGTCCACCTCCGGTAACGCCTCTTGTCTCGTCCAGCCTCGTCCAGGCTGGTTTACTAGGACTAGTCCTTTAGATGGCTGAAGAGGATCGAATTTAAAACTTCCTACTGCCCTACTTATGAACTCTCTTTCTGTTCTTCTCCCTCCCCGCTGCTGCAGTCTCTTAAGCAGTGCAAAACTAGGACCAGTAGAAGGACCCTCGTCACCAGAATCTGCAAAGGATGTATCTTCTTCTGAGACTTCCTCTTCTTCTCCTGCATATAGTCCTACTTCTGATGCATCATCAGACCAAAGTGGGCTAAGGTCAGGCGACTCACTGCTTCCAAAGGAATCTTCTTGGCGCACTTGCCTCCCATGCCCTCCTCCTTTTTCTTGCCTTTTTTGTTTCCTTCTTTTTGTCTCCTTCTTGTTTCCCGTTTTTTTCCCTCGTCCTTGTACGGGTATATGTTCCTCTGCCTTCTCCTCTTCTTCTCCTGCTTTCCTTCCTACTTCTGCTCCATCATCAGACCAAAGCGGGCTGAGGCCAGGCGACCCAACGCCGTCAAACGCATCTTTTTGGCGCACTTGCCTCCGCTTCCCTCCTCTTTCTTCTTCCCTTTTTCGTTTCCTTCTTTTTGTCTCCTTCTCGTTTCCCCTTTCTTTCTTTCGTTTTTGTACGGGTGTATCTTGTTCTGCCTTCTCCTTTTCTTCTCCTGCTTTTGTTTCTACTTCTGCTCCATCATCAGACCAAAGCGGGCTGTGGGCAGGCGACCGAACGCCTTCAAGCGCATCTTTTTGGCGCACTTTCCTCCCATTCCCTCCCTTTTCTTCTTTACTTTTTCGTTTCCTTCTTTTCCTCTCCTTCTCGTCTCCCGTTTCTTTCTCTCGTTCTTGTATGGGCGGCGTATCCTGCATGGTTGTTAGTAAATTCTCCCATACAGCGTACTCTAATTCTTCATCCCCTCCTGTCATCCCGTCATCGTCTGCTAAAATTTGACCAACATACTCCAATATCTGCCGTCGCAGTTGTTCTGCTGTATCTTCTTCTTCTGTTGCTGCTGTTGGCGCTGCTGCTTCTGTTGGCGCCATCTCTTCTGTTGCTACAGAAGCACTACCATAGTCTCCAGCAACAAAGGGAGGAGTTAGGGGGGGAGAGGCCTCTTCCTCCTCCTCCGTTGACTCCTCTTGCCTTGTCCTCTTCGCTGGCGGCACATCATCCTCTTCGCTACCACTAGAAGTAAGTTCTTCTTCTACCTCTTCCCCTCCTCCTGTTTCGATCAATTCCATTTCGTCCCACATGAGAATAGAACCTGGGCCTAGGTCTTGTTTCCTGCGTCTGCGTCGTCTTACTTCTGGTGTCTTTTGTTGTGTTTCTTCTGTCTCCTCCCCACACAAATCTTCAACGAGGCTGACTCCGTCGCCTGCCTCTTCTCCTTCACTGTCTGTTTTTTCCTTTTCTTTTGACTTTCTCCCCTTACGCCCTGCCAGTCGTCTTCCTGCTGGTACATGCAACTGCTTCTCCTTGTTA
>NW_013570875.1:0-399 GCF_000499745.2 Eimeria mitis | reverse complement strand
GTGACGACTAAACGCCCACTGCGCTGCCCCCTCCCCCCCAGGCCCCCGTATCTGGCTTCTTGTCTTTCGTGTCCATCTCCTGATGAAGGATAATACAAAAAAGACTCACTAAACAAATCGGTTGCAGCAGGCTCGCCATACCGCTCGAGGAGTACAAGGGGGACAGACATCGATGCTGCTTCTGGTTGCTTGCCTCGTTTGCCTTCTTTGCCTCTTTTGTCCTTTGTTTTGATTGCTTTGTTTTTTACGTGTTTTTGTTTACTTCTTTCTCTGTGTCATGACATTCGTCTTTCGTGTTTTGTGGGCATATGCAGAAGAAGGTGCTTTCGCAGGCCGGAGGGGAGCACAGAAGACACAGAAAAATTACAAGGGCGGCCAAAAACAAATTAAGCAGACAGA
>NW_013570874.1:8175-8585 GCF_000499745.2 Eimeria mitis | reverse complement strand
TATATATATATATATATGTATTTTTCTCTGTCTGTCTCCTCTCTCTCTGTCTCTTTCTCTGTCTCTCTCTGTCTCTTTCTCTTTCTCTTTATCTCTCTTTCTTTCTTTCTCTTTATCTCTCTTTCTCTCTCTCTCTGTCTCTGTCTCTCTTTCTCTGTCTCCTGCGCTGCCACAAGCTGTCTCCTCTGCATAGCAACAAAGCAACAAATGCAGCAGCTGCTGCAGCGGCAGCTGCAGCAGCAGCAGCTGCTGCAGCTACTGCTGCTTCTGTGTGTCTGTGTTATAAATCCTTCTGTTGCTGCAGCAACAGCTGCACCTCTGTCTGCAGCAGCAGCAGCAGCAGCTGCTGCTGCTGCTGCTGCTGCTCTTTCTGCGTCTGCAGCAACAGCTGCTGCTGCTGCTGCTACAAC
>NW_013570874.1:6236-6622 GCF_000499745.2 Eimeria mitis | reverse complement strand
GCTGCTGCTCTGTGAGCTGCTGCTCTATATGCTGCTCCTGCTGCTGCTGCTGCTGTTGCTGCTGCTGCTGCTGCTGCTGCTGCTGCTGCGACGGCTGGCTGCTGCGGCTGCGTGCGAGACGGACAGCAGCAAGGAGACGACGGCCTAGCTTTGCAGCCCGGCCTCGTGTTTGCTGCTGCTGCTGCTGCTGCTGCTGTTGCTGCTGCTGCTGCTGCTGCGGGGCATCGATTTGTTGCTGCTCCCAAGCTGAAGGAGGGAGGAGACCTGCTGCTGCTGCAGCAGCAGAGGCTGCTGCTGCTGCTGCTGCTGCTTCTGTTGCGTTTTCTGCTGCTGCTGCTGCAGTGCCGCTGCTGTAGTGCTCACACTCATCCGCCTCCACCTCGTAC
>NW_013570874.1:5867-6136 GCF_000499745.2 Eimeria mitis | reverse complement strand
CGAGACGGACAGCAGCAAGGAGACGACGGCCTAGCTTTGCAGCCCGGCCTCGTGTTTGCTGCTGCTGCTGTTGCTGCTGCTGCTGCTGCTCCTGCTGCTGCTGCTGCTGTTGCTGCTGCTGCGGGGCATCGAGTTGCTGCTGCTCCCAGGCTGAAGGAGGCAGGAGACCTGCTGCTGCAGCAGCAGCAGAGGCTGCTGCTGCTGCTGCTGCTGCTTCTGTTGCGTTTTCTGCTGCTGCTGCTGCAGTGGTGCTGCTGTAGTGCTCACAC
>NW_013570874.1:5211-5680 GCF_000499745.2 Eimeria mitis | reverse complement strand
CAGACGGACGAACACGACTTTGGCTCCGCTGCTGCTGCTGCTGCTGCTGCTGCTGCTGCTGCTGCTGCTGTTGCTGCTGCTGTCGCTGCTGCTGCTTTTGCGAAGCAGCAAGATAGAGCTGCTGCAGTGCTTGCTGCACCTCCTTTCTGTCGCTGGGGGAGAGCAGCGCAGCAGGAGACTGCTGCTGCAGCAGCCTGAAGTTGTCTAGCGCCTGCTGCCTCTGTGCCTTTGACGGAGCAGCAGCAACTGCAGCAGCTGCTGCTGCTGCACCTCCAGCCTTTGCTGCTGCTGCTGCTGCTGCAGCTGCTGCAGATGCTGCAGCAGATGCTGCAGTCGAAGGACCTGCAGGGACCTCTGTTGCTACGCTAGGTGGAGACGAAATTGATGCTGCTGCTGCTGTTGCTGCTGCTGCTGCAGCAGCTGCTGCTGCTGCTGCTTCTGTTGCTGCTGCACCCCCCTCAGGTGTATG
>NW_013570874.1:1775-2619 GCF_000499745.2 Eimeria mitis | reverse complement strand
CTGCTGCTGCTGCCTTTCCTGCTGCAGCAGCTGCTGCTGCTGGTGCTGCTGCTGCTGCTGCTGCTGCTGCTGCGTCAGCCTGATGCGTTGGTGCTTCTGCTGGTACAGCTGTAGATGAATCGATTGCTGCTGCTGTTGTTGCTTCTGATGCTGCTGTTTCTGTTGCTGTTGCTGTTGCTGTTGTCGTTGCTGCTGCTGCTGCTGCTGCTGCTGCTGCTGCTGCTGCTGCGTCAGCTGTTTTTGTTGTTGCTGCTGCTGCGGACTCTGCGGCGACTAAGGTGTCTGCTGCAGATGCTGCTGTTGCTGCTGCTGCTGCTGCTGCTGCTCTCCCTGTTGCTGCTGTCGCTGCTGTTTCTGTTTCTGCTGTTGTTGCTGCTCTTACTGCTGTTGCTCTTGCTGCTGCAGCTGTGGTTGCTGCTGCTGCTGCTGCTGCTGCCAGTACAGGTGGTGACCCCGAAGTAAACGGCAGGTCGTGCGGAGGCGGCGCCGGACTGGCGTTGCTGCTGCTGCTGCTGCTGCTGTTGCTGCTGCTGCTGCTGCTACTGCTGTTGCTGTTGCTGCTGCTGCTACTGCTGTTGCTGTTGCTGCTGCTGCTGCTGCTGTTTCTGCTGCTGTTGCTGCTGCTGTTGCTCGTCTGTCGTAGCCGACCTCTCACCCGGTGGTAAGCAGGAGACTCAGGTGCCGAATTTTGCTGCTGCCGTTGCTGCTGCTGCAGCTGCTGCTGCTGCTGCTGCTGCAGCTGCTGCTGCTGCTGCTGCTGCTTCGCCTCTCTATAGGAAACAAAAGCAACAGACTCACCCCGCCGTCCTCTTTCTGCTGCTGTTTCTGGTGGGGGCGTGGACGC
>NW_013570874.1:1249-1675 GCF_000499745.2 Eimeria mitis | reverse complement strand
CTGCTGCTGCTGCTGTTTCTGCTGCTGTTGCTGCTGCTGTTGCTCGTCTGTCGTAGCCGACCTCTCACCCTGTGGTAAGCAGGAGACTCAGGTGCCGAATTTTGCTGCTGCCGTTGCTGCTGCTGCTGCTGCTGCTGCTGCTGCAGCTGCTGCTGCAGCTGTTGCTGCTGCTGCTGCTTCGCCTCTCTATAAGAAACAAAGGCAACAGACTCACCCCGCCGTCCTCTTTCTGCTGCTGTTTCTGGTGGGGGTGTGGACGCCAGCAGCAGCGTAGGAAGAGAAGCATCATCTGCTGCTGCTTCTGCTGCTGCTGCTGCTGCTGCTGTTGCTGCTGCTGCTCCTGCTGCTGCTGCAGGAGACCGCTGACAGCCACGCGAGGGGCTCCGCTGCTGCAGCTGCCAAGACACCGCACGAGCTGCTGCTGGA
>NW_013570874.1:838-1149 GCF_000499745.2 Eimeria mitis | reverse complement strand
CATCAGCAGCAGCAGCAGCAGCAGCAGCAGCAGCAGCAGCTGTTGCAGCGGGGCGTTTGTGGGGCTGCTGCTGCTGGTGCTGCTGCTGCTGTTGCTGCTGCAGCGGTGAGGCCCTTGAATCCGTTGATAGAGGATCTGCTGCTGCTGCTTTTGCAGCAGCGTCCCTTGCTGCAGCAGCTGCTCCTGCCCCTGCTGCTTTGTAGCCTCCAGTTGCAGCAGCAGCAGCAACTGCTGCTGCTGCTGCTGCTGCTGCTGCTGCTGCTGCTGCTGCTGCTGCATTCGGGTCTGCTGAACCTCCAGCAGCGGCGGGC
>NW_013570874.1:0-581 GCF_000499745.2 Eimeria mitis | reverse complement strand
AGCGTCCCTTGCTGCAGCAGCTGCTCCTGCCCCTGCTGCTTTGTAGCCTCCAGTTGCAGCAGCAGCAGCAGATGGTACTGCTGCCGCATGCAGCCGCTGCTGCTGCGGTGAGCGGGCTGTCTCCTCCCCAAGGCTCCGGGGGTCAGATGCCTCGTTGAGTTGCTGCTGCTGCTGCTGTTGCTGCTGCTGCTGCTGCTGCTGCTGCTGCCGGGGTAGAGGGGGCGAAGCGGCTGCTCCTGTATGTGTCCATACACCGCCTGCAGCACTAGCTGTTGCTGCTGTTGCTGCTGCTGCTGCTGTTGCTGCTGCTGCTGCACTGCCCTTTAAGCCAGGGGCTGAGCTGCCTACAGCGTCAGTCCGCTTCTGCAGCAGCAGCACATGCTGCTGCTGCTGCTGCTGCTGCTGCTGCTGCTGCTGCTGCTGCAGGGGGGAGCTCTCCGGGTCGTCTTCTCTGCTGCTGTTGCTTTCAGGGCTCCTCGATTGTAGCAAATAACCAGGGGAAGCTTTGCTGCTTCTGATTCTGCTGCTGCTGCTGTTGCTGCTGCTGCTGCTGCTGCTGTTGCTGCTGCTGCTGCTGCTGC
>NW_013570873.1:7106-7866 GCF_000499745.2 Eimeria mitis | reverse complement strand
ATATATATATATATATATATATATATATATATAACGTACACGTTTTTTGTTCAGCAGGTAATAATTATTTATTTGCCGTTGTTGCTGTTGCTGCTGTTGCTGCTGCTGCTGCTGTTGCTGCTGCTGCTGCTGCTTGCAGCTCAGGACGCTGGAGAAGAGCGGCGCTGCGCCCCCGGCGGTGGATTTGTCGGCTGCTCTGGGCGCTGTGAGGCCCCTAGCCATCGTAGCCCCCACTCGCTGCTTCTCTGCTGCTGCTGCTGCTGCTGCTGCTGCTGGTGCTGCTCCCGGTGGTGGTGCTGCTGCTGCTGCTTCCGTTGCTGCTGTTGCTGCTGCGCCTGCTCGTCTTCAGCCGTCGCTATGCTGAGGCCGCACCCGCCACAGCAACTTGAGCAGCAGCAGCTGCAGCAGCAGCTGCAGCATCAGCAGCTGCAGCAGCAGCTGCAGCATCAGCAGCTGCAGCAGCAGCTGCTGCTGCAACGGCAGTACTACCATCAACAGCAGAAGTAGCCGCTACCGCAATATTGTTTGTGCGTATCTCAGTTGAGGTGTATGTACAACTCCTGCTTCTGCTGCTGCTGCTGCTGCTGCTGCTGCTGCTGCTGCTGCTGCTGCTGTTGCTGCTGGTGTTTGTGTTTCAGGGCCCAGCATACTGTCAGGTGTTTGGCGATGGCTACGAAGAAGAAGACGAAGAAACAGAATACAAACGGGTGGAGGAGCTGATCAACGAAGTGCAGCAAATGCTGAGACAGACCAAGCAGCG
>NW_013570873.1:6825-7046 GCF_000499745.2 Eimeria mitis | reverse complement strand
GGGATTTACTTTATATTATTTTTATATGTTTTATTATATATATATATATATAATATATATATATATATATAATATATAATATATAAAATATATATATATATATTTTATATTCTTTATATTTATGTTTTACTTTATATTATTATTTTTATTTTGTTTGTTTCGTTTATTGTTATGATATAATTATATTTATTGTCTTTGTTTGTTGCTATAATTTAATTTTA
>NW_013570873.1:6204-6785 GCF_000499745.2 Eimeria mitis | reverse complement strand
TATATATATATAGATATATATATATTTATATATGTACATATTGTTTTCGTTGTATACCGTCTGCTGCCTTTCTGCTGTCTGTGGGGTATTGCAGCCTATCGGCGAGTGAAGGAGGCGGGGCAGCAGCAGACGCAAGCAGCAGCAACAGCAGCAGCAACAACAGCAGCAGCAACAGCAGCAGCAGCAGCAACAGCAGCAGCAGCAGCAGGAGAGGACTCGTGCAAAATTCCTTCTTCAACGGCAGCCAGCCCCACAGCCACCGCCCCACCAGAGCACACCGCTTCGGCTCAGCAGCAGCAGCAGCAGCAGCAGCAGCAGCAGAAGCAGCAGCAGCAGCAGCAGGAGAAAGGAGATGACAGCGTGGTGGCTATATCCTCTGAAGGCACAGTGATTCGTGCTGCTGACGTGCGGGGCAGAGACGGCTTCGATGCAGCAGCAGCAGCAGCAGCAGCAGCAGCAGCAGGGCCTCTTGATCTGCAGCAGCTATCACAGCAGCTGCAGCGCACCTTCAGCTCCTTTATGGATACAACAGCTCAGGCGCAGCAGCGCGTGACGTCAGCACTTGCTGCTGCTGCTGCTGC
>NW_013570873.1:5376-5942 GCF_000499745.2 Eimeria mitis | reverse complement strand
CAGCAGCAGGAGAAAGGAGATGACAGCGTGGTGGCTATATCCTCTGAAGGCACAGTGATTCGTGCTGCTGTAATCAGCGAAGAGGGAACAGCAGCACAAACACAAGCGCAGCAACTACCACCCCACGAAGTAAGCCCAGAGCCCTACAGCCAGAAGCAGCAGCACGCTGCATCGAGACAGCAGCATGAGCAGCAGCAGCAGCAGCAGCAGCAGCACGAGCAGCAGCAGCAGCAGTAGCAGCACGATCAACAGCAGTAGACCTGAAAGACTGTGTGCATACAGCTGACGGCCTGTTGCTTGATTGGGGTGTACATACAGCTGGCGTTTCCTTCTATGATTGAGGTGTACATACAGCTGGGTGGTTGGGGTGTATGCGCAGGTGGAGCACCTGCGGGGTATTAACCAGCTGCTGTGGCGCTCAGAAGTAGAAATAGAAAACATAGAAGATATGCTGCTGCGGCTGCAGCAGCAAAACAAAAGCCAGCGGCTCCCCCTTGCTGATGCTCTCGTAAACCTCAACCAAGTCGTTGCTACACAAATACAAGGATGGGGCGGGCAGGTCAGCA
>NW_013570873.1:0-5322 GCF_000499745.2 Eimeria mitis | reverse complement strand
ATATATATATATATATATATATATATATATATATATATATATATATATATATATATATATATGTCTGTGTTGATGGTCTTTGTTTGTTTTTTATTTATTTTATTTTATTTATTTTATTTATTTTATTTTATTTGTGTTATTTATTTTATTTTATTTATTTTGTCTATTTTATTTTATTTATTTTCTTTGCAGCTGACATCGTTGCTTGAGGGGGTCCTCAGCAGCGGCCCCAGCCCGCAGCGGGAACGAAGCGGCTCCACCTCATCGGAGTGCAGCTTGGACTCAGACTTCGCCTGAAACCCTTGCTGCTGCTGCTGCTGCTGCTGCTGCTGCTGTTGATCCTGCTGCTGCTGCTGCTGTTGTTGTTGATCCTGCTGCTGCTGCTGATCCTGCTGCTGCTGCTGCTGCTGCAAAAGCAAACAAACAAAATCCTCCTTCCCTTGAGATGAAGACAGCGACAGAAAGGAGCTGTTTTGTCCTTCTGTTTCTTTCTGTCTCCTTCTGTTTTTATCCTTTTTCTGTCTCCGTATCCTTCTCTCTCTCTCTTTATTTATTTTTCTGTCTCCCCCTTCTGCTGCCTCCTTTTTTCCGTCTCCCTCTTCTGCCGTCATACCCCCCCTCAGCTCCGGTCACCCAGCCGCTGTTGCTGTAGCTAGCTGTATCAACAGCTAGCTGCGGCAACAGCTAGCTGCAGCAACAGCTAGATGCGGTAACAGCTAGCTGCAGCAACTGCTAGCTGCAGCAACAGCTAGCTGCGGCAACAGCTAGCTGCAGCAACAGCTAGCTGCAGCAGCAGCTAGCTGCAGCAGCAGCTAGCTGCAGCAGCAGCTAGCTACAGTGTGTTTGCTTTAGGTTTGGGCTTTTTCTCCTTTTTATTCGTTGCCATCCGAACGGCGGCCTTGCGGACCGAAAGTTTCATTTTAAGGGTTTAATTTTACTGCTGCTGCTGCTGCTGCTCATGCAGCTGTTGCTGCTGCTGTTGCAGCAGCAGCTGCTGCTGCTGCTGCTCNCTGCTGCTGCTCATGCAGCTGTTGCTGCTGCTGTTGCAGCAGCAGCTGCTGCTGCTGCTGCTCATGCAGCCGTTGCTGCTGCTGTTGTGGCAGCAGCTGCTGCTGCTGTCAGCCTGCTGTGTATGTACACCCAAACTGAATTCCTCCTCTCTGCTTCAGCATACGTGTTGCGGAGCTGTTGCCCGTGAGGCCGTTATTTTCTGCTACCTGCTGCTGTTGCTGCTGCTGCTGCTGCTGCCGTTGCTGCTGCTGTTGCTGCTGCTGCTGCTGCCTTGGGCGCTGACTGACAGTAGCTGCGGGGCCCAAGGGGGGGGGGAGAGAGAGGCAAGGAAGCCCCTCGAGCTGTCGTGTATAATGAGTTAGTGCTTATAACAATTTGTTTATTGATGATAAATTATTTATTATATTTATTTATTTATTTTATATATTGTGGTTTATTTATTATATTTATCTGTGCGGTGTAGCTGTTTATGTTTTACTATTCAACTACCCTATATTGTCTACTGGTTGTTATTGTTTATTAAATTACTATTACTCAATGTTTATTTATTTGTATTTGTTGTAGCCGTATCAATACACTAAACCCTAAACCCTAAACCCTAAACCCTAAACCCTAAACCCTCGGTAGAAGAGAAGGCGTCAGCGGGTTGTTGTTGCCGCGTTGGGGCTTTGGGTCCGTGCATGCGGAGGAGAGAGCGGTATTTATTGGTTTTGTTTGTCAGTTTTTGTTGGCTTTTATGAATTAAATGAATTAAAAAATGTAAAAATATTTATTTTATTATATTTTTATTATTTTATTTTGCTGCTTTCTCTTCCTATTGCTGCACAGACTGTCGCGGGCGGCCTTACTGGGGCTGCTCTGCGGTGTTACCGGCTCCGCCGTTGTTTCTTCTTTTGTTTGTTTTTCGGTTTGTTTTTGCATTTATTTATTTATTTTATTTTGTTATTATTGTCCCTTTATTTGAATATATCTCAGAACCCGTCATCAGCATCAGCAGCAGCAACAGCTGCAGCTGCAGCAGCAGCAGCAGCAGTAGCAGCAACTAAACTCCCTCCGCATGGCCTGCTGCAGCTGCTGCAGCAGCGAGACAAGCGCAGCATCTCCTCCAGCAGCAGCACCAACTTAATTATATTCTTCTATTTTATTTTCTGTATTCCTTCCTCTGAGGGTCTTCAGTGTTTCTGTGTGCTTGTCTGTGTATACCTTGTGGGTGTTTTTTCACTGCTGCAGCTGCAGCAGCAGCTGCAGCAGCAACACCAACAGTTAATTCAACAGCAGCATCATCATCAGCACCAGTACCACCACCACCACCACCACCACCACCAGCAGTAGCAGCAGCAGCAGCAGCAGGAGGAGGAGGATAGCCAGCAGCAAGAATGTATAACAACATTGGGCTCCCTACCCCTCGGGGTAGCGGCACGAACGGGTATGTGCAGCGGAGCCTGGCTTACCTGCGGCCGAGACGCACAGACATGCCTGGGCTGAACCAGCTGGGTACGAAGCCTATACAGCAGCCGCAGATACGGCGCGCGGACCCGGCGCTGCTGCTGCACGAGCAGCTGCGTCGCGTTGAGCTGCGTTTACTAGAAGAGAGAAACAAGCTGCAGCAGCAGGGTTTATCTGCTGCTCGTATAGATAAAACAATAGAAATTATGCGGCAGCAACTAACAAGAGAAGCACATGTAGAGAAACAAAGACTAGGAGATAAAACAGGAACACAAGAAGGTATATTTGGCCGCAGCCTGCTGCAGCTTTCTCATGGCTTAGATACACACGAAGGAGCAGCATGGAAGCAAAGACAGCTGGATCAGGTTGCTGCTGCTCTTGGTATCAGCAGCAACCACAAGGTTGGCGAGGCCTTTGACTTTAAAAAACAAAAAGAAATAAAAATACAAAAACAAAAAGCCTGGGAGGAAAGAAAAAAACAAATCATAGAAGAAAGAAAAGCAGCCATTCAGCAAATCAGAGAAAAAAGAAAACAACAAAAACGAGCAGCCAAAAAAATGCAAAAAAAAAGAAATACGCGCAAGTCCTCCAGCAGCAGCAGCAGCAGCAGCAGCAGCAGCAGCAGCAGCAGCAGTAGCAGTAGTAGCAGCAGCAGCAGCAGCGACAGCGACAGCGACAGCAGCAGCAGCAGCAGCAGCAGCAGCAGCGATGACAGCGATGATGAGCGGAAGAAGCGGGGAGGCCGAGTAAAGGTGAAAGTAAAGGGAGAGGAGAATGAGTCAAAGGCAGCAGCAGCAGCAGCAGCAGCAAGTGCAGCAGCAGCAGCAGCAGCAGCAGCAGCAACAGCCCGGAGAGATGCACCATCTCTGCGTGCTGTTGCAGCAGAAGCTGCGAGGATTGCGCGGGGAGAGACAAAGAGAGAAAGAAGCGAAGAAGCAGCAGAAAGAATAAGGAGAAGAGAGACAGAAGAAGAGACAGATACACACAGCCCCCTCTTATCTGAGGAGGAGGCAGAGGAGACAGCAGCAAGGCGACGCAGCAGCAGCAACGGCAGACGCAGCATCAGCCGCAGCCGCAGCAGCAGCAGCAGCAGAAGGGGCCGCAGGCAGCAGGAGAGAAGGCCCAGGGAGATAACAGAGACAGCAAGAGGAGGAGATAGAGACAGATACACTGAACCAGCAGCAGCAACAGCAGCAGCAGCAGCAGCAGCAGCAAGAAGGTTTAGAGAAACAGCAGAAGATGAAAGAGAAGAAAGGAGAAAAAGACAAAGACAAGAAGAGGAGACAGACAGAGACAGACAAAGACACAGCGGCGAGGCGATGAGCTCAGCATACACCCCAAAAGAAGAAGAAACAAGCAGAAATAGAAACAGAGACAGAGAAGGAGACAGAGAAAGAGAGAGGGATAGAGACAGAGAAAGAGAAAGAGATAGAGGAGACAGAGAAGGAGACAGAGGAGACAGAGAAAGGGGAGACAGAGAAAGAGAGAGAGATAGAGACAGAGAGAGAGAAGACAGACACAGAGACAGAGAGAGAGAAGACAGAGACAGAAGAGGAGACAGAGAGAGAGACAGAGAGAGAGAAAGAGAGAGAGACAGAGAGAGAGACAGAGAGAGAGACAGAGAGAGAGACAGAGAGGGGGGAGAGTTGCTGCAGGAGAGAGGGAGAGTGAGAGCAGACGAAGACAGAGACAGAAGAGAAGATAAAGACAGAGACAGAACAATAAGAGACAGAGAGAGGGGAGACAGAGATAGAGGAGACAGAGATAGAGGAGGAGACAGAGACAGAGATAGAGAAGACAGAGGGGGAGACAGAGACAGAAGAGAAGACAAAGACAGAGACAGGGAAAGAGGAGACAGAGACAGAGACAGAGGAGACAGAGAGAGGAGAGAAACGCGAGATAAAGACAGAGAGACACGAGAAGATAGAGACAGACACAGAGAAGGAGACAGAGACAGAGACAGAGACAGAGAGAGAGGAGACAGAGACAGAGACAGAGAGAGAGAGAGGGGAGAGAGAGAGAGAGACGGAGGAGACAGAGATAGAGGAGACAGAGAGAGAGGGAGGGGCTGAGACAACCAACAGGAAGAGAGGAAAAGACAAAAGAAAGCCTCGCGATAGCTTGCTGCCGCAACAGCAAGCGAAAACATACAACAGCTGCAGCAGCAGCAGCAGCAGCAGCAGTTGCAGCAGCAGCAGCAGCAGCAGCAGTTGCAGCAGCAGCAGTTGCAGCAACAGGAGCAGCGGCAGCTGCTGCAGCAGCAGATGCAGCAGCAACAGGAGCAGCGGCAGCAGCTGCAGCAAGACTCTCTGTTGCATCTGCTGTGGAGAAAGGGTCGCTGGGTTTGTCTGTGTTGCTGAGGTGTATGTACACCGCAGCAACAGAATATAGACGCCTCGGCCTTTGTTCTCTTTTGGCTTTGTCACTTTTGTTTGTTTTTTCTTTAGTTAAACTATTATCCATTTACTTATTTATTTAATTGTTTATTTATTTATTTTTTTTTTTTTTGTTTGCTCTTTATTTATTTTTCTCCCTCATATAGATAGATAGAGATACAGAGATAGAGAGACAGCGAGACAGAGACAGAAACGGAGACAGAGAAAGAAAGACAGAGATACAAACCAACAAACATACACAGACAGAGAGAAAGACAGAGAAAGACAGAGAAAGCTAACCAGAGAGACTGTCTCTCTGTCTCTGTATCAATCTGCTGCTGCATGCAGCAGGGCCCCAAAGACCCCCTGAGTCCCCCGGTGTCTGTTTTGCTGTTGCTGTTGCGGTGTTCCCGGCCGTCGGTGCTGTCAGCAGCAGCAGCAGCAGCAGCAGCAGCAGCAGCAGCAGCAGCAGCTGCTGCTGCTGCTGCTG
>NW_013570872.1:5849-7780 GCF_000499745.2 Eimeria mitis | reverse complement strand
TTGGTGGAAGATTTTTGTAGCACCGGGGCAGTGCAACAGGGTGGCAGCTGGTTGGGCGTGTGTGGTAGAAGTCTAAGAAGCCGTTTGTTTTGTTAGTGCGCGATAGCCATGGCGTTTTCGCTGAAATGTACGAGGAGGGTTTGAAGAATGCGCCCTGGTGAAAAGAAGGGCGTCTGGTTTGCTCTGGGGCGATATGGCTCGCACCAGGCAGTACGAACGAACTCTATCCTATCTGAATCAACTGTTTTTAGGAAGATGTTCGAACGCGTGCTGTGTGTTATCAGTCAACTAGAGGGGACTGTGTGTTGAAGAAGTGCACCATAAGGCGCAGGCAAGCGGAATTCGGTGCGGTGCGGTTGCATGCTCTATTATATTCCCTACATTTAGAATATCGGATGTTGACAACGGACGTAGTGCAGCTGCTCAGTAGGTCTGAAGATAATTGCGCAAGCGCAAGGTACCTAATACGTCAGGAAGTATGGTTCATCCCACGGCGTTCCATCGCGATAGGGCGCAGGCTTTTTGAGACTGGAATGTGTTGTGAGCACGCACAAATATTCCAGTCTGTTGAGATGGATGACCGGCGATGCCCTGAGGAGTTCAGTATATCTTCGCTAGTGCAAGTGGAACAAACATTGTTCGTGTGGAGATGGGAGCTCACACATACGTGGTAGCACCGGAGCAGCATGCAACAGGCAGTGCGCCTTATCTCAGCCGCATACACAACAGTCATGGGAATGCAACTGTAATTTTGTGCAGTCCTGCTCAGGTCGCACAGCGTCGGAAACTTTCAGTAGGCAAAAACTGCTGTTGCATCTGCCGTACAACTTAAACTTGCCCAACGCGCTTTCGGGTGTTGATTTCGTATGTAGGAGGAGTGGCAGTATTGCTACTAAGACCCTGGCATGCGCGGGGGTGGTACGGCTTTGCCATGAGTAAGGAGATACATCCATTCAATAACAGGCTGATATGAGTCTTGTGTTCGATTCAACTGGGAAAATATATGGTACCTATCATTCTAGTCTACCGGAGGAGTTTCGTGGGACAGATACTGCCAAGGAAATGCGACCAGGTCCTTCCTCCCGAACACGTTTTGTAACTTCTATTCGGATCAGTCGCCTGGACGGGCGCTTCGTGTTCCGCTGTCTTGTAGTCTATCATCCTCTTGCAGGGTACGTGTCGTACAACGGAAGAGATGAGAGCCAGGGGGTATGCATGATTGGTTCAATTTACATGCTACCAGCGCGTATAGCTGCAAACATTTGACAAGAGGCTTGCACTGGTCGCTGCCTTGGTGTGCCACTGTTGGCTTATCTTGGCGGTTTTAGTGCGTATCGGAGAAACATACGGGGCAGTTCAAGAGGGAACCGGCTGGCGTCATGGCGACATAGGAGTGTTATTTTTCAGGCTGTGGGTGGGAGCACTACAACCGGTGGGCACACAGTGCTAAGATACGGATGGATTCATTTCTGCCGGTGACAAAGACGGCATCAGGCTGCTCATGTTTACGGGAGAGTTGCGCATGCTGTCGTTTTCTAAGCACGTGAACTGTTAACCGGTGATTGGTTGGGATATGAAGCCGGAAAAAGGGGCAATCGTTAGACGGGGAATGTCATGCATCAGGCAGTGCGTTTGTGTCAGCTTTTCCTTAAGTGGGCACGGCATTCATCGCGCTGGAAACTCGAAGATGCCCAAAGAGGCATGCGCAATGCGCCAAAAGTGCCAGTCATATGAAGCAGAGATGGTGAATGCACCATGTCGGCGCCGATGCGGCTAAACACATGACGTCAGTCACAGTACACAGATTCGGACTGCTCTGACGCCTCCATTTCTAGTAGGCGTGTCGCCAGTGGATGTTTTCAGGTGGACTAGGGGCGGATGCACGTTGCAGCCAGCTATCAATGCCCCGATTAAACTGGTGTGTTTGATTC
>NW_013570872.1:2714-5808 GCF_000499745.2 Eimeria mitis | reverse complement strand
GTGTTACACGCTCGCGCTTGGCACTGTTCGACTAGTGTGCGTGACAGAAGCCTATTTATGTCTTAAATAAAGGGTATGACTATTCCAAAGCACAGCATTGCCTGCGTTTTACGCTTCCGGGCGGGCGGCTTCCACACATGCTAGTTTGATACACTGCGAACAGCAGGAAGGGTTAATGCCGGAAGCGTATTCATGCATTATCGCGCCTGAGTACTGTCATAAATCAGACAGGACGCTTGTAGACAATCTTGGAAAACGGTGATTTGAAGACACTTGCTGCATAGTTGGTTCTTCCAAGACACATACTCCAGTTTGTAGTGTGAGGGGGTCTGCCATGCGCTTCTCGACCGTTTTGCGCTCTGGGGCCATTTGACAACATCTGCAGTTGCTTTTCTGCACAGCGCCTCATGATGTGCACAGAGGTGAGCATAAACCAGGCAGTGCGCTTCATATCTAAACTGCAGAGTTTGCTGGTAGAAAATGGAAGTCCAGGATGTTGATTTTGCACCGCTCAGCTGCGCATTCCGTTATTATTTCCGTCTGCAGATGCCTGCCATCTCTGACTGGTACTTCCTGTCTGGTCTTCGAGCTCTGGCCCAGTGAGCGCTAGGCCAGTACTGCTCAGGCAAGGACGAAATTGTCATTAATAAGACAGTACGCTTGTTCTGCACGGCACGCAGCAAAAACAAATGGATTAAGGTAGAAGAGACGAAGTGCTGGAAGGGCCTACAGGGATGCTTTGCGAGTGCCATATGCACGACACATGATGGTTAAACTGCCGATGGAACCGGCATGTTTATGGAGATTTGGGTTCATAAAGTCTGAGGCAGTACGCTGGATTCGGCATTTCGTGAATACGAAGCAGTATGAGGCCTAGTGAAGGATAAGGCTCCTTAGAAAGAGCAGGAAAGTGCCGAAGTACTTCGACTCCTCGAACGGAGAATGGGCTCCACGTTAAGACCAATTCTGTATAACCCTCCAAATGTGTTTATTATGCCGTCATTTGCTTACCGATTTCGCTTTATTGCGCGTAATCGGGCGTAGAGTGTTCTTCTTTATGTACTGTAGTTTCCCATCTCCTGTTAATTTCTTAGCTAGCGTTGTACTGGGTGTACGCAATGCTGCAAATCTATTTGTATACGCAAGTATAGGCAATTTCGTTTTTTTTTAGCTTTAAACAATGAACAGTCCACCGCCAGCATGATATCATCTGATGCACCTGCACATATGGATCAGTTCTAACATCTAGCAGTTATAATTCAAATTGTGCGTGGTTGTTCGATAGATTCGAAATTGGCGGCGCTACGATTGGTCCAAGCCAACTAGATTCTGAGCCGCTCACAAGAAACGTTCGCGGTCACCCCGGAGGAGGGAACTACAAAAGAACAGACTAGCTTGGATGCGTGCCCAGCTCCCGCTTTTTCTGCATTGCATATCCATCAACTTTGCTTTCTTGGCAACTACTTTAAGCTCCCGATGTTCCCTGCAGCCCCTTACATCCAACATGCTGGGCGATTGTGCGACTGGAAGGCAACGGGCAAAACGCTCATTGGAACTGCTCATAATTTGCTCACATCAATCATTAGAAAATGCGCCGCAGTTTTTTGGAGAAGTTTGACTGCAGATCCCGCACACACCGAAAATTGCCCAGAGTCCGTTTACAACTGCATCTGCTTTTATGGGGTCGGTTGGTGCTGAGTCACGGTTTTGAGCGCTCTGGGCACCAATAAAAGATAGTGTATGCAAGCCCATTTGGCGCTTTAGTCAGTACGCGATCCCGTATTAGATGAAGGCCACCTTGTTGGCATGGATAGCCGGTGAATAAGATGCTCGCATTTTCGGAGTCTTGGCAGCAACAGAAAGATTGTGGATTCTGCTGTCCGCTGGCGCTCGTTCCAATTCTCGAGCGTACAGTGGGTGCCGCGAAGTATATTTGGGAATGATGACGTGCTGGAGGATTCGCGGTAGTGTGACGGATGCCCTCCCATTATCCAATGCGAACTTGTTGTTGGAATGCAAAACACAGGGCTAAGCGGCATGATGAGCACGTTGGCTAGACTGCAGCTTATTTGAATCAGAAGGTGCGTATGGGCCATCAAGCATGACCGTGAGCAGTCCTGTAACGGGAAATGGGCGCATTGTATCCATGCATTGATCTTCGATAAATGGTGCTACGCGTTGTCGAATTTTGTTTTCCGTGGATCTCATTTGCTGACGGTGACCACTCGTGATATCTATCCGCCTCTGGCGTGGCGAACTGCTTCTAGATAGTGAATGCCTGCCTCACCCAAGGGGGGGAGGGAATAGAATGTAGGTCCAAGGAAGTGTCGCAAGCCAGGCAGATAAGGTGACAAATTCTTTAGACGTAGATGGAATGAGCAGCAAAGTAGTTTCCATACCAAATGTGGGAGGGGCCAGAATCAGGCGGTACGTCTGCTTTTAGGACAGCGTTTGGCATTCTTTTCCGATAATTGGCAACTCCAGGGGAACAAGGAAGGCGGTGAACAAGGTGGATTATGACAGCAACGGGAAAACATGAACCAGCGACAGCGCGTGGAATTCATTTTAGTCGCACGCACAAGCCCGACGAAGCAGTTGTGAAAAATGAACTCTCTACGCGAAATATAGAGAAATGAGCTGGTGGATGATGAGCGAAAATGCGCCACCTAAGTATGCCGCTCATCAGCAAGTGAGTTGACGGAGTTTGCTGTTTCGCTTACCTGCAGGACCAACGACTCTAGTACAAAGATGGACCTTCCCCCGGCCTCATCAAATCGTCGTGCTTCCAGCGTAGCTGGGACGACGCAATCAGCGTGGCCGACCGTTAGAACTGGTAAACCCGATGCACAGACGTCGACGAGCTCTGGTGCAAGCGTTTGAATACGCGCTGCGGCTGAAGCTGCTTGGGTGCGTTCGCTCCTTTTTGCGGAGTTCCAGGTTTCCGGGAGTGCCCTTGAGCGCTGCACGGGAGAGCGGTTCCTGCTGCCGTATTTAATTGGTGACGCAGGCTCTTCATGTTGTTTTCTGCAGGGCGTGCGTTGTGGATTGCAGTATCTGCGTAGATTACTGGGAAGCTGTGCACCGGCGACCTTGC
>NW_013570872.1:2427-2531 GCF_000499745.2 Eimeria mitis | reverse complement strand
TGTCCATACGCGTTGCAGCTGATGTTCCTAGGCTACGCCGGATGCGTCACCACGTTTCAGGGGGCGGAAAGAGCGCATGAGTTCGGCACGGTAGAGCAGGAAGT
>NW_013570872.1:2064-2275 GCF_000499745.2 Eimeria mitis | reverse complement strand
GCGAGTGCGTTTTGCACTGCTTTGTCCACGTACAATATATGCCTGCTGTTAAGCGCGAGCTCTGGACTTTTCACGCAGTTCGTCGCTCGGTCCTGCAGCGAGCAGAGGTTAACTGAGGAGAGCAGTGATGAAGAGTCAAAGAGCGCGTGGGAACGGCATGGCGAAGCGGCCCCTGCTGGCGTATTTCTTTGGTAGCGCAAGCTCGTGATGC
>NW_013570872.1:0-1964 GCF_000499745.2 Eimeria mitis | reverse complement strand
AATCGTCGTGCTTTCAGCCTGGCTAGGACGACGCAGTCAGCGTGGCCGACTGTCAGAACGGCTGCACAGACGCCGACGAGCTCTGGTGCAAGCGTTTGAATACGCACCGAGGCTGAAGCTACTTGGGTGCGTTCGCTCCTTTTTGCGGAGTTCCAGGTTTCCGGGAGTGCCCTTGAGCGCTGCACGGGAGAGCGGTTCCTGCTCCCGTATTTGCTTGGTGACGCAGGCTCTTCATGTTGTTTGCTGCAGGGCGTGCGTTGTGGATTGCAGTATCTGCGTAGATTGCTGGGAAGCTGTGCACCGGCGACCTTGGGCAATCTATCCAACCGCTTCGCCGGCCATATATGCACTTGCATGTTGGTTGAGGACAGCAGTGAAGGAACGCCGGTGCCGCCAGCGCAATGCGTTTCGATCGTGCGCACCTGGGCATGCCGCGTTGGTCTGCCCTCTGCCGATGTGGCACTGCTTTGCGGACACTTTATTTTTCCACCGTAATTTTGGCGGCGCAGTCAGCGCAGCCTACATTTGTGATAGCTGAACGAGCGTAAACGAGCGAGGCTGCACCCGTGTCCATACGCGTTGCAGCTGATGTTCCTAGGCTACGCCGGATGCGTCACCACGTTTCAGGGGGCGGAAAAAACGCGTGAGTTCGGCACGGTAGAGCAGGAAGCGCTGACGTACTTCTTTGCAATGGCTCGTCATGTTGTTTGCTGCAGGGAGTGCGCGTCCGCCTTGCATTATTAACGTGTATTGTCTGCCTGCTGTGCATCCAGAACTTTGCACTTTCTGCGCAGTCGTTCGCTTGGCTGTGTATAGAGGTTGATTAAGGAACGCGATGGTGAAGCGTGGGAGAGCATTTGGGATCGGCACGGTGGAGCGGCTCCTGCTGGCGTATTTCCTTGGTGGCAAAAGCTCGTGACGTTGCTCGCTACAGCGAGTGCGTTTTGCACTGCTTTGTCCACGTACAATATATGCCTGCTGTTAAGCGCGAGCTCTGGATTTTTCACGCAGTTCGTCGCTCGGCCGTGCACAGAGCAGAGGTTAATTGGGGAGAGCAGCGATGAAGAGTCAAAGAGCGCGTGGGAACGGCATGGCGAAGCGGCCCCTGCTGGCGTATTTCTTTGGTAGCGCAAGCTCGTGATGTTGGGCGCTGCAGGGAGTGCGTCTTCGCGCTGCTTTATTCACGTACATTAGATGCCTGCTGTGCACCCAGAACTTTGCACTTTCCACGCAGTTCTTTGCTGTGCCGCGTAAAGAGAAGAGGGAGATTGAGCAGCGCAGTGATGCAGCAGCGGAGAGCACATGGGGATGGCGCGTTGGAGCGCCACCTGCTGGCGTATTTCCTTAGGTGTGCAAGCTTGTGATGTTGCTCGGTGCAGGACGTGCGTCTTCGCACTGCATTATTCACGTACATCATGCGCCTGCCGTGAAGCGCGAGCTTTGGACTTCCCACGCAGTCCTTTGCTCGTCCGTGTATAGGGGTTGATTGAGGAGCGCAGTGGTGAACCGTCGGAGAGAGCACGTCGGAACAGCACAAATGACTGGCTCCTGTTGCTGTTGTTACTTGGTGACGCACGCTCTTCATGTTGTTTGCTGCAGGATGTGCGTTCCCCAGTGCAGCCGGTGCATTTTGTATCGGGCAGGTTTTCCCCCGTAACCCCTACGCAGATTATGAGATGCCGTCCTCGCGCGTCTGTGAGTGGATGTTGGTTGGTGCCGGCAGTGAAGAAGCGCCGGTAGCGCCCGCACAGAGAGCTCCGATCTTGTGCAGGTGGGCACGCTTTGCGGATCTGCCTGCGATGGACTTTCCCCCGGCTGCATCAAATCGTCGTGCTTTCAGCCTGGCTAGGACGACGCAGTCAGCGTGGCCGACTGTCAGAACGGCTGCACAGATGTCGACGAGCTCTGGTGCAAGCGTTTGAATACGCGCTGCGGCTGAAGCTGCTTGGGTGCGCTCGCTCCTT
>NW_013570871.1:7657-8245 GCF_000499745.2 Eimeria mitis | reverse complement strand
GGGGCCCCCAGCTGAAGCAGCAGGCAAGAGCGCAACCACACAGCACTAGGGTTTAGGGTTTAGGGTTTAGAGAGGACACACAGGGACAGGCAGTATCGTTATACTCCATAGGAGCATCCAAACCCTAAACCCCAAACCCTAAACCCTAAACCCTAAACCCTAGAGAGAGAGGTTGCTTTGTTTGTGTTTCAGTTTCTTTCTCTTCTTGGCCTAGAGACAGCTGCTGGGGGCCCCCTCCCTGTCTCCACACCAACACGGACTGGGGTTTGGGGGCCCCCCCAGCTGAGTTGTCTGTGGGGCCCCCGGGGGGCCCCCCAGGCAGAGCAGCAGCGCCTGCAGCTCAGCGCAGCGGCCGCTGCTGGGGGGCCCCTGGGGGGGCCCCCGGGGGGCCCCCCGTACCCAGGGGGCCCCCCGCGGCAAGGGGGGCCCCCGGAGGGGTGAAGAAGAATTGGGTACGGCCGGCATCTGCAGCAGAAGCTACACGTTATATCAGCAGCAGCAGCAGCAGCAGCAGCAGAAGCAGAAGCAGCAAGTGCAGCAGCAAGGGGCCCTTCGATACCCCACAATACTCCGAGCACACAACAGCTC
>NW_013570871.1:7313-7557 GCF_000499745.2 Eimeria mitis | reverse complement strand
AGTGCAGCAGCAAGGGGCCCTTCGGTACCCCACAATACTCCGAGCACACAACAGCTTCTTGGGATCGACGGCTCCAGCCCATGCAGCAGCAGCAGCAGCAGCAGCAGCAGCAGCAGCAGAGGAAGCAGTGGCAGCAACGTCACCGACAGCAGCAGCAGCAGCAAACGCAGCAGCAGCAGCAGCAGCAGCAACAGCAGCAACAGCAGCAACAGCAGCAGCAGCAGCAGCAGCAATATAGAGAAGC
>NW_013570871.1:7003-7213 GCF_000499745.2 Eimeria mitis | reverse complement strand
CGCTGTGTGGGGCGACAACAAAGTGGAGGGCCCCGCATCAAAGCAGCAGCAGCACCTGCTGCTGCTGCTGCTGCTCCTGCTGCTGCTAGCAGCAGCAGCAGGGGCTGTTGCTGCTGTTGCTGTCGCTGCAGCAAGAGTGAAGATCGCCTGCCCCCAGCAGCAACAGCAGCAACAGCAGCAGCAGCAGCAGCGCCACTACCACCAGCACCC
>NW_013570871.1:6537-6903 GCF_000499745.2 Eimeria mitis | reverse complement strand
GGGCGACAACACAGTGGAGGGCCCCGCATCAAAGCAGCAGCAGCACCTGCTGCTGCTGCTGTTGCTGCTGCTGCTGCTAGCAGCAGCAGCAGCAGAGGCTGTTGCTGCTGTTGCTGTCGCTGCAGCAAGAGTGAAGATCGCCTGCCCCCAGCAGCAACAACAGCAGCAGCAGCAGCAGCAGCAGCACCACTACCACCACCACCCAGCCAGGGCTCCCCCAGTACCCTCTTGCCAACGGGGGCCCCCAGAGGGGCCCCCAGGGGCCCCCCCTCTCAGCCTTCAACACCGCTACACAGCAGCCCAAGAGATGGGGGCCCCCCATCATCTCCTGTATTAACAGAGGGGCCCCTTGAGGGGCCCCCAGCT
>NW_013570871.1:5688-6437 GCF_000499745.2 Eimeria mitis | reverse complement strand
GGCTCCCCCAGTACCCTCTTGCCTACGGGGGCCCCCAGAGGGGCCCCCCGGGGGCCCCCCTCTCAGCCTTCAACACCGCTACACAGCAGCCCAAGAGATGGGGGCCCCCCGTCCTCCCCTGTATTAACAGAGGGGCCCCTTGAGGGGCCCCCAGCTCTTTACAAGTCCTCCTCTCGCCGCCGACGCAGCAGCAGCAGCAGCAGCAGCAGCAGCAGCAGCAGCAGCAAGGAGAGGCCTCTGAAAGCAGGCAGCAGCAAAAGGGGAGGCCCCAGGGCCTCTAAGAGAGGGGGGGCCCCCGCAACCCCGTCGCCGGCAAAATCGGGGGGCCCCCTCGGTGAAGGAGGATCAGAGGTGTTGGGGGTGCCGCTGAAGGCGACCCCCACGGAGGTGTCTCAGCAGACACTGCAGGTCGAGTCTTCTCTCTTCTCCCGCAGCAGCAGCAGCAGCAGCAGCAGCAGCAGCAGCAGCAGCAGTATGGCTCTCGAGGCTCTGCCAACGCCGAGGCCAACTCAGGGGCCCCCGGGGGGCCCCCGTCCCCGCCAGCCTGCTGCAGATACACCCCGCGGTGTCTATACCCAAATCTCAGCGACCAAAAGGGGGGCCCCCCACCAGGGGCCCCCCAGCTGGGGCCCCCCTGGCGCCACCCTCTTTAAATCGAGGGCGCCCTCGGGGGCCCCCATGGGGGCCCCCACAGGGGCCCCCACAGGGGCCCCCTTAGGGGCCCCCATAGGGTTTATGACGGGGTTTGC
>NW_013570871.1:4978-5588 GCF_000499745.2 Eimeria mitis | reverse complement strand
GCCCCCGGGGGGCCCCCGTCCCCGCCAGCCTGCTGCAGATACACCCCGCGGTGTCTATACCCAAATCTCAACAGCTAAAAGGGGGGCCCCCCATCAGGGGCCCCCCAGCTGGGGCCCCCCTGGCGCCACCCTCTTTAAATCGAGGGCCCCCTCGGGGGCCCCCATGGGGGCCCCCGTGGGGGCCCCCACAGGGGCCCCCTCCGGGGCCCCCATAGGGGCCCCTATAGGGTTTATGAATGGGTTTGGTGCAGGGTTTGCTGCAGGGGGGCCCCCCCAAGGGGGCCCCCCAGGAACACCTTGGGGGGGGTCTGGGGGGCCCCCCGACCGCCTCAAAGAACCCACGCAGCATGGGGGCCTCCCGCGGTGCTGCCCCTTGTCGTCGCTGCGGTGTATGCACACAGGGGGGCCCCCCCACGGCTGCAGTGAGGGGCCCCCAGCAGCAGCAGCAGCAGCAGCAGCAGCAGCAGGAGATGGAGAACATAGACAGACAGCATGCGGAACAGATAAACACCTGCAGCAGCAGCAGCAACAGCAACAGCAGCAGCAGCAGCAGCAGCAGCGGGAGTCGTCAGCAAGGCCCCACTTAGCGGGCTCCCCGTCTGCAGCAACA
>NW_013570871.1:4668-4878 GCF_000499745.2 Eimeria mitis | reverse complement strand
CGGTGTATGCACACAGGGGGGCCCCCCCACGGCTGCAGTGAGGGGCCCCCAGCAGCAGCAGCAGCAGCAGATGGAGAACATAGACAGACGGCGTGCGGAACAGATAAACAGCTGCAGCAGCAGCAGCAGCAGCAACAGCAGCAGCAGCAGCAGCAGCAGCGGGAGTCGTCAGCAAGGCCCCCCTTAGCGGGTTCCCCGTCTGCAGCAACT
>NW_013570871.1:3968-4568 GCF_000499745.2 Eimeria mitis | reverse complement strand
CAGCAACAGCAGCAGCAGCAGCAACAACAGCAGCAGCAGCAGCAGCAGCAGGTGCCTCTATCAGCTCCCCTCAAACTGCTGCAGGCCTCCCCAAGCGATCTTCTTTTAGCAGCAGCGACGCCCCCAGCAGCAGCAGCAGCAGCAGCAGCAGCAGCAGCAACAGCAGCAGCAGCAGCAGCGGTTTGCTGCAGGGCCCCTCCATTAGTAGTTTATATAACTCATCGCAGGAGAACCTCAAGGCGATGCCTCTTTTCAGCAGCAGCAGCAGCAACAGCAGCAGCAGCAGCAGCAGCAGCAACAGCAGCAGCAGCAGCAGCAGCAGCAGCAAGGTGGTTGTTGAGGCCCTGCCCACACAAACGTTTCGATGGGGGGACGGCTCGGGGGCCCCCAGGGGCCCCGGGGGCCCCCCCCTCAGCAGCAACAAAGCAGCTGTGCTGCATGCGCTGCAGTGGGGTGTACGCTTAGGTGTGTGGTGTTTATAAACCCTAAACCCTAAACCCTAAACCCTAAAACACTTATGGCTGCTGCTGCTGCTGCCGCTGCGTGTGGCTGTGTCTACGTGCTGCTGCTGTTGTGTGTTGCTGCTGTTGTTGCTGCTGC
>NW_013570871.1:3517-3868 GCF_000499745.2 Eimeria mitis | reverse complement strand
CCCTAAACCCTAAAACACTTATGGCTGCTGCTGCTGCTGCCGCTGCGTGTGGCTGTGTCTACGTGCTGCTACTGCTGTTGCTGTTGCTGCTGTTGTTGCTGCTGTTGTTGCTGTTGCTGCTGTTGTTGCTGCTGGTTTCTGTGTCTGTTCTGGGGTTTAGGGTTTAGGGTTTAGGGTTTAGCGTCTTCTGTCTCTTCCCTTCCTCTCTGTATCTGCTTCCTCAACTGCCGCTGTTGCTGCCACTGCTGCTGCTGCTGCTGCTGCTGCTGCTGCTGCTGCTGCTGCTGCTGTTGCTGCTGTTGCTGCTGCTCTGTTGCTGCTGGTGTTGCTGCTGCTTTTGCTGCTGCGGGT
>NW_013570871.1:3062-3417 GCF_000499745.2 Eimeria mitis | reverse complement strand
GCGGCGAGTACAAACCGCAAGGGTTTAGGGTTTAGGGTTTAGGGTTTTGTTGTTTTTTTTTTCTTTAATAATTTGTTTATATATACTAAAGCTGCTGCAACGATCTAAACCCTAGTCGCCCCTCACCATCATGATTAGGGTTTAGGGTTTAGGGTTTAGGGTTTAGCTATTAGTTCTAGGGTTTAGGGTTTAGCAAGGTTTAGAGTTCAACTCCTAGTGCTGGGGTGTAGGGTTTAGGGTTTAGGGTTTAGGCTCTAGCTTCTACTGCTAGGGTTTAGGGTTTAGGGTTTAGGGTTTAGCTCCTACGATTAGGGTTTAGGGTTTAGCGGCTACTGAAAGGGTTTCGGGTCGCCGC
>NW_013570871.1:2235-2962 GCF_000499745.2 Eimeria mitis | reverse complement strand
TGCTGCTGCTGCTGCTGCAGCAGCAGGTGCTCCTGCTGCTGCTGCTGCTGCTGCAGCAGCAACAGCAGCAACCGCAGCAGGATTCGATGCAGTACTCCTCAACCAGTGGGAATAGCCAAACCAGCGGCGAGTACAAACCGCAAGGGTTTAGGGTTTAGGGTTTAGGGTTTTGTTGTTTTTTTTTTCTTTAATAGTTTGTTTATATATACTAAAGCTGCTGCAACGATCTAAACCCTACTCGCTCCTCACCATCATGATTAGGGTTTAGGGTTTAGGGTTTAGGGTTTAGCTACTATTTCTAGGGTTTAGGGTTTAGCAAGGTTTAGGGTTCAACTCTTAGTGCTGGGGTGTAGGGTTTAGGGTCTAGGGTTTAGGCTCTAGCTTGTACTACTAGGGTTTAGGGTTTAGGGTTTAGGGTTTAGCTCTTACGATTAGGGTTTAGGGTTTAGCGGCTACTGAAAGGGTTTCGGGTTGCCGCACTCAGCTGGGGGTTAGATGCAGCCAGCCCTCCAAGCAGGGTTTAGGGTTTAGGGTTTAGGGTTTAGGGTTTAGGGTCTAGGGTTTAGGGTTTAGGGTTTAGGGTTTTTATAACGCAGGTGGTGGTTTGTTCATTGATGGGTTGTGTGTAAGCCTCAGGTGTATGCGTCTATAAAATATTAGGGTTTAGGGTTTAGGGTTTAGGGTTTAGGGTTTACGGGCTCCATAGAATTCCCTTTGCATGACAGAT
>NW_013570871.1:1301-2135 GCF_000499745.2 Eimeria mitis | reverse complement strand
GCTGGGGGTTAGATGCAGCCAGCCCTCCAAGCAGGGTCTAGGGTTTAGGGTTTAGGGTTTAGGGTTTAGGGTTTAGGGTTTTCATAACGCAGGTGGTGGTTTGTTCAGTGATTGGTTGTGTGTAAGCCTCAGGTGTATGCGTCTTTATAAAATATTAGGGTTTAGGGTTTAGGGTTTAGGGTTTAGGGTTTAGGGTTTAGGGTGTACGCTCCATAGAATTCCTTTTACATGACAGACATTTATAATTAAAATAATATAGAACCCTAAACGCAAACCCTAAACCCTAAACCCTAAACCCTAAACCCTCGATTGAGTATCGGCGGGGCCCCCGGGGCCCTCCCGCAGCATGGGGGCCCCCCTCCCCCCCTATCATTGTTTGTTGTTTATATTTGTTTTATTTTTGTTATTTATAATTTATTTAATTAATTTATTATTTTTATTTATTTGTTTTTGTTGAATGCCTTGGGGTCAGCCTCTCCTCCCCCCGCGCTGCAGCACAGCAGCAGCACGAGCCCGCAGCAGCAGCAACAGCAGCAGCAGCAACAGCAGCAGCAGCAGCAGCAGCAGCAGGAGAGAATGAGGAGCAGCAAATGAAGGCAAAGGAGACAAAAGGAGACAAAAAAAAACAAAAAAAAACAAAAAAAAACACAGCATGAGCTCAGTACCCTATACCCTCACACGCCTGGGGGCCCTCAGGGGGCCCCCCTGCAGGGGGCCCCCCCCACCCAAAAAGAAAGCAAACCCCCAGATAAAGAAACCAAACCCGTAACACAAACCCTAAACCCTAAACCCTAAACCCTAAACCCTAGAGGGAGTTGGGTGCTGCTGAGTTTA
>NW_013570871.1:1128-1201 GCF_000499745.2 Eimeria mitis | reverse complement strand
CACAAACCCTAAACCCTAAACCCTAAACCCTAAACCCTAAACCCTAGAGGGAGTTGGGTGCTGCTGAGTTTAT
>NW_013570871.1:276-544 GCF_000499745.2 Eimeria mitis | reverse complement strand
ATATATATATATATATATATATATATATATATATATATATATATATATATATATATATACATAAAAACACCTCCACTTATACACCCACCCACTCACACACCCACACATACATAAATATATATATACATACACACATACATACACACACCACATACATAAATATATATATACATACACACATACATACACACATACATCCATACATAAATATATAAATAAATATATAAAAACATATACAAACATATCTGCATTGCTGCAGCGAGAGCGA
>NW_013570871.1:0-237 GCF_000499745.2 Eimeria mitis | reverse complement strand
TCCCCGCGAGTCTGCGTCGTTACCGCCCTTACCTGCCTGAGGGTTTGGTGGGGGAGACGTTGAGCTTCCTCAGCAGCAGCAGCAAGCTGCGGTGTATCCTCAGCTTAATATATTCACCCCACAAACCCAAAGACACAGCAGCAGACAGACAACAAATGCAGACACAAGTCGAAATCTATCAACTCCTTAAACATGTGAGGATATATATATATATATATATATATATATATATATATA
>NW_013570870.1:4054-7693 GCF_000499745.2 Eimeria mitis | reverse complement strand
CGGGGAATTGAACCCCGGACCTTTTGCATGCAAAGCAAACGTGATACCCCTACACCATCAGCCCTTCACACAGACCCTCTTAAGCACCTCAGTGACTAATCTTGCTGTGCCTTTGGAAATGTACAGCAAATAATATATATATGGCGCAGAGCTCAGTTGTTACGGGCAACCAACACTGGCTGAGATGACTAGGGTGGCAGGCAAAGGCAGAGACAAACCGTATAGGAAGAGCAGGCTTCGCAGAAGGGACAATGCTCTTACGCGGCATCATATCAGGACAATCCAAGCGTCGCCTTGCCTCATGTGTGTTCGGCAATTTGCTGAGCGAGGAGCAAACACACGCACGCACTAGTACACTGCATCATCTCGCTCTGCATGGCGGCGCATTAGACAGGCCAGGCACAACCTTCCCTCCAGCAAGTGAATCGTCTTCGCTACCACACTTAGCAGTGTCAGCTCAGAGGGCTACAAGGAGTTGTTTATAAAATGGGAAAACTTTGTAGGCGTCCCAACACCTTACTGACTCGTCACCGTCCGGTGGCGGGTTAAGTGCCACCGTCCTCTTTTGAATTTGCCAACGGATCTTGAGCCCCCATTTCACCGTTTTAAAAAAGGATTTCAGCAGCGTGCCTGGCGAACAGCTGCAAACTGAAAGTCCAAAGTTCCCTTTTACACGAGCTATAGGCGAATGCGCCAGGCAACCGGGATGCGCCAGGCAACCGGTGTGCCACATCCACTCTTGAGTGAGATGTACACTTCTAGATGGTCCCCTGAGGCGGGATACACAAAACGAAATTACAGTGCATGTACCAAAAAATGGGTCACGGGGTCACCGGCGATAGCTCAGTTGGTAGAGCGGCAGACTGTAGATGCTGCAGTAATCTGTTGGTCCCTGGTTCGATTCCGGGTTGCCGGACGCCTTTTGTCTTGTTCTGGATTGTTATTCCAACAGGATGTGCACGGTCAGAGTACTGCAGCGTGGACATGCATGCAGCATAGAGAAACGAGCATTGGTGTGGAGGCGATGAGCTACCCTATGCATCTGTGCAGGATGATTGGAACTCACCGACAGCCGATCACATCCTACGCTCAGTTTCCTGATTCATGACTAACCATTGCTCTGTTCGAATCCTTCGGTTTATGGCGGATGAATTGCAACCGTCCTCTTTTAAACTGGCCAACGGATCTTGTGCTCCCACTTCACCGCTCTAAAGAAACGGTTTCAGCAGTGTACCTGGCGAACAGCTGCAAACTGAAAAAACAACGTTCCCTCTAACACGAGCTATGGGGGGATGGGCGAGGCAACCCTTGACCCACATCCACTCTTGGGTGAAATGTGTAGCCCATAACGCTTCCCCCCAAGCGGACCGGACAAAGACGAATCACAGCGCATGTACAGGCTTCCTGCTAAAAAATGGGCCGCGGGGTCACCGGCGATAGCTCAGTTGGTAGAGCGGCAGACTGTAGATGCTGCAGTAATCTGTTGGTCCCTGGTTCGATTCCGGGTTGCCGGATGTTTTCTGTCCTTTTCTCGTTTGCCAGTCCATCAAAAGTTTGCACGCTCAGAGTGGAGAGGCATCCTGCATTGAAGAACCAAAACTGGAGTGGAGGTGATAAGCTCTATTGTGCATTTTCCCAGGATAATACACGGGGGCTACAAAGTGGCTGCATGTAAGAAGTGTCGCCGACAGCCATTCACATGCTGCGCTCAGTCTGCTGCGTCTCAACATTCTAATACTCTGTTCGAGTCATTTGTGGAGACAGTTGTCTCCGCGTTGCGCTCAGTCTCTGGTGTAGCAGGCCTGTCAGGAGAAACCGTGGACGCCAACACCGGGGTAAAGGGTTATGCAAGGACAAGTATGCTCTATTTCGGTATGAGCCGCTACGCAAGTTTTCCCCTAGCTCGGCAAAGTAGCGAGCTATGGCAAAACTAAAAAGGAGCGCGAGCGGAACAAGCTATCGATAGAGCGCTGCACCGCGAAGTATCAGTCCTTGGTAGATGCGAATCCAGTGGTGAACGCGGAGCGTCTTCCTCTACAGTTCATAACAGGATGCTAACGTGGCGGGAGGCAATCGTTGACCTGGGCCGTGTAGATGCAGCTGGCGGGTGAATGACGCTTCTTGACTCGTTATATTCTGCGCCAATATGCGTCCAGCAAGATGCTCTTAACTTGAGACATACAAAAATACACACTACAACTAGCGCATCTGCGAAGCCCTTTGCCTAAATGGGTAGATGTCAAGTTCTCTATTGTATGATACTACGCTGGCAATGGAGTTTTCTGTAAGGCAATATACATATGCATAAACACTTTTCAAAAGTTGAGTTGAAAACAACCTGGACTGACGGGGAATTGAACCCCGGACCTTTTGCATGCAAAGCAAACGTGATACCCCTACACCATCAGCCCTTCGAAGAGGACCCCTTAAGCACTTCAGTGACTAATCTTTTTACGCCCTTGGAAATGCACAGGGAAGAGTATAGAGCGCCGTTGTTAGATTGCCACAGCCAACGAACACTGGCTGATTTGATACTCCCCTCTAGGGTGGCAGGCAACGGCAGAGACGAAACGTATAGGAAGAGCACGCTGCGCAGAAGGGAGATTGCTCTTATGCGGCATCAGATCAGGACAATCCAAGCGTCGCCCTGCCTCATGCGTGTTCGTTGATTTGCTTAGCGAGGAACAAACACCCGTGCGTACAGGTACACTGCAGCATCTCGCTCGGCATGGCGGCGCATTAGAGAGGCCAGACACAACCTTGAGGATTAACTGCAAGAGTCTTTATTTGAATTTGCCAGCAAATCGGGGGCTTACAGTTGACCCTGCTTCAGACGCGTTGCTTGCGAAAAGCTGCAGACGGAATATCCAATGATACCTTTTAGAAGAGCTATGGGCTGATGCGCGGGGCAACAACTCTTGAATGAGATGTGGTCATCTAGACGTTTCCCCGAAAAGGAACCCAGAAAGAAGAAGCATAGCGCTTGTGCAGACTTCCTGCTAAAAATTGGGTCACCGGGTCACCGGCGATAGCTCAGTTGGTAGAGCGGCAGACTGTAGATGCTGCAGTAATCTGTTGGTCCCTGGTTCGATTCCGGGTTGCCGGACGCTTTTTTCTTGTTCTGGATTGCTATTGCAACATAGTGTGGGCAGATGCGCGAGGCAACCGTCGTGACACATCACCTCTTGAGCGTGTTGTAGAGTTCTAGACGCTCCCCCAGGATGACCTCACAAAGAAGAATCATAGAGTTTGTCCAGACTTCCTGCTAAAAAATGGGTCGCGGGGTCACCGGCGATAGCTCAGTTGGTAGAGCGGCAGACTGTAGATGCTGCAGTAATCTGTTGGTCCCTGGTTCGATTCCGGGTTGCCGGATATTTTTGTCCTGTTCCGTTTTGCCAGTCCAACAAAATGTGCACGGTCAAAGCACCACAGCGTGGGCAAGCATGCAGTATACAGAGACGGGCACTCGGGTGGAGGCGATAAGCTCCATTGTGCACTTTAGCAGAATAATACATGTAGCTAAGGAGCGGCTGCAGGTAAGAAGTGTCGAAGCCAGCCATTCACATGCTGCGCTCGGTCTGCTGCGTCTCAACTAGATATTACTCTATTCGGATCCTTTGTGGAGACAGTAGCCTCTTT
>NW_013570870.1:3040-4027 GCF_000499745.2 Eimeria mitis | reverse complement strand
TTGGCGGGCAGATTTTCTCCTTATCAGGAAAAAATCTGCCCGCCCTTCTGAAGGGGAGTTTCTCACACATGAAGTCTGGAGAGTTGGGGTTGATATCAGGTCCTTTTCAGAAACTCTGATGGAGCGGGCCTTTGCTACATTTGGTTGCCCCGCATGGGTGAGAGGGGCAAGCACGAGCCTCGTCTCCCCATTGGATGGTCTGATGCATCGCGGTGATAATTTGTAGTAGGCATCCTCCCGAAAAAACCTTGCGTATGCAGTCGATACTCTTCTCAATCTTTTATAAGGAGTTTGGTCAGGTTGCGGCCTCCCGCGAGGAGGCGACGAAAGTTTGGACAGTTTTCCGCACAGTGAAAAACGCAGTATCCACAGGCAATCAAGCAGACAATTTGTATATGGCAAAGGATATTCATGAACATCGCATCTACTCCTGTTGACTCTCTAAATATGCTAGGCGGTGCGAAGTGTTGGCAGTGTAGGAATCTCCTGCTTCTCTGGAGTTGCCCTTTTGTCTGCAAAAGGCGAAGGGCTTTCAGGTAGCATTTACTGGGAAATGAACGACTGCATATGTTTTTAATTTGGCCACAGATTGCTCCTTTGCCGAGTTGAGGGCAAAACTCCCCAGCAGTGCATATCGGATTAGTCCGGATTGGCGCCTGGGCACCTGCATACCCCTGCATAGATAATGCAATTATTAACAACCAAATTTTCGATAGAGCGCTGCATGGAAAAGTACTAATTGTTTGTAAGAAGGGGTCCACCGGTGAACTCGGGGTGTTTATAGCATTCGTTCGTAGCGGCGCACTAGCCTGGAGAGAGGCAATTCTTGCCATCCTGGGCCGCCTAGAGAGAGCTAACAGGTGAATGAAGATTCTCCATTCATATCAAAGACTCTTTATTTTGTCTGCCTACGTGAGCACAGCAAGATGCTTGTAACTGGAAACACACAAAAGTACGCAGTACAAGTACTTGCATCTGCACGACTCT
>NW_013570870.1:959-3028 GCF_000499745.2 Eimeria mitis | reverse complement strand
ACGGGGAATTGAACCCCGGACCTTTTGCATGCAAAGCAAACGTGATACCCCTACACCATCAGCCCTTCACCGGCGCCCCTTTCAACACTTCATCGACTAACCTTGTTGTGTCTCAGGTAATGTACAGATGTGACTGTAGATAGACTTGCGTTGTGAGCCTATGTTGGTTCTGAGAAGCGAATCCTTGTGACTGACGGACCCCAGAATCCTGCGTCAAAGAAGAGGATAATACGGTTGCTTCCTTGTAGGAGCGGTTTTGCAGTTGCCCCCACTATATATCACGCTCCTCGCGTATATATAGTTGGTTAATTACGAATAGCCTTAGCTCAATTGAAAAAAGGGTCACGGGTTCCCATTTCACCGCTCAAAAGAGTGAGCTCCCGAAGGTGTTCTGGCTAGCCTCTGCATACTGGAAATTCAAAACTACTTATTGCAAGAGCTGTGGATGGGTTCTCGCTGCGGCTGTTGCATCGTATGAACGCTTGAGTAAGGTTTGAATTTGTGGACGCTGCCCCAATGGAGATCCCACGAATCACAGGCCTTGCACATGCACCAGGTTAAAAAGTGCAGTGCAAGGTCACCGGCGATAGCTCAGTTGGTAGAGCGGCAGACTGTAGATGCTGCAGTAATCTGTTGGTCCCTGGTTCGATTCCGGGTCACCGGATGCCTTTTGTATTTTCAATTTTCACTCAGGAGTTTCGCAGAAATTCGGGGTGCGTTAGATATTGCACTTTCCTTCTCGGTCTCGTGTTATCGCGGTGGGTTATCATGTGGTCACTATACACCCAACTCGACGGTTCCTCCATGCCTTTTACGCGGACTTACTAACCCAGTACATTACGTCACATACACTACCTTGAACGCTCCCACAAAACGGTTGCGACGACACTACAAGACGGAGCAACTGCAGGAGGCAGAGATCTCGGGCTCACGCGTAAACCCTAAAGAAATGAAGAGTCCACAGAAAACGATAACAGTATGCTAAATATGGAGGGGATACAACCTGTGAATGGGTTCCTGCGGGAGCTCCTTGACTCAGCGGCTATAGGTATAAGTGCCTGCATGCACAACAAAGTCTGTGTGTGGGTGCAACCTCTTGATAATTGTTCTGTAGCGTGTGAAGAGGGGCTCATTTCATTATCCTGAGTTGCACTACAGCGCTAATCATTTTCTCCCTCTGATCGCTCTACATTTGTCTACATGTGACTAGCTCGGAGCGGTAGGAAGAAACTGAAGAAACATATACAAGCAGTTTCAAGACAGCGCATAGCAAAAGGAAGTGAATGAATGAAATAAAGGCACCAATATATGCTGCAACCTGCAGTGAGCAGCATCAACATCAGCCTCAGTCAGAAGCATTCATCAGTTGCAAAATATTCACAAAACACTTGGAAATTCATTGAACCCGAAACAGCAAAAACTTATCCTTGTTCTTCTGCCTTTCAGAAACTAAGGATGAGGGTATAGGAGACACAATCTCCTGAGTCACACTTTCCAGCACTTTTTCTCGCCGCCCATTTCTTCAAGGAGAAATCTCTAGCAAGACTACGAGATACTACGAGATACTATAAATGCGTGCCCTGAGAGCGGAGACAAGAGTTAAAAATTAATAAAGAAACGGCGGCTTTTGAGTTCAGTAAGCCAACACACCCACTAGTACGTATCCATGCACTGGACGTACGAGGGGCCTGTTGAGCTGCNAGTTCAGTAAGCCAACACACCCACTAGTACGTATCCATGCACTGGACGTACGAGGGGCCTGTTGAGCTGCTGGTTGCTCATGAACTGAAAAAAAGCGAAAGTTTTAATCATATTGCCGCTGGTGTTCTGAGGCAACAGCAACAATGCTGAGCCCCTGAGGGACCCGAGTTCACACTCAGCCATTGCTATCATTTCATCGTCACGAGAATTCACTTATAATTCTCTCTTTAATAGACTTTTCTATTAGTATTTTTCTAGTAGAATACAAATACTAGTCACCCAAAATTCTACCTGAGTTGATGTAACATGAGTTAGCGCAGAGTTAGCTCAGGAGCCTATCGACAGCTTTGGCATGCTGCGCGTAAGCG
>NW_013570870.1:0-817 GCF_000499745.2 Eimeria mitis | reverse complement strand
TACACCCTGGCCCTGGGCTCAACGCCCAGAATGCCTAGGTACCGCGGAATGAGGTCAGCTGCTTTTGGGAAACTCTTACTTTAAGTCTTTGCCTTCATTGGGCTCGTCTCTGGTCAGGTCTAAGGCCGGAGAAATAGCGTTACAGTTGAGGTATTTATTAAAAATGCTAATAGAAAAGTCTGTTAAAGAGAGAATTATAAGTGAATTCTCGTGATGATGAAATGATAGCAATGGCTGAGTGTGAACGCGGGTCCCTCAGGGGCTCAGCATTGTTGTTGTTGCCTCAGAGTAGAATTTGGGGTGACTAGTGTTTGTATGCTACGAAGCGGCATCAGCATTTGCTTATTACTTTGTATACTCCCGCCGCTCTCTGTATTTCTCGCGTTTTTTCTTCTCTTTATCCTGCTTGTTATGTTGTATATTTTTTTTGTTTATTTCAATCACCCCCGGGTACTTTGTTTATTTTATCGATATACTACACCACCTGGTGCTTCTTTTGTTAGTTTATTTCAGAAGCAAATACATATTTTATTTATTTTTCTAATTTATTTTTAACGCCAGTTGTTTTTTTTATTTTCTTTTTTTATTTCTTTTTTTATTTCAACTAAGAGATGCATGCAAGATCATGAGCACGGGGGGGGGGTTGGGGCTGCGGCGCCCGAGCATCGAGCCATTGTTTTTTTTTTCTACGAAAAGAAGAAATATAAATTTAAATATTTAAAAATATAAATTAAATTAAATTAAAATATAATTTAAATTAAAAGGAATGGCGGATCATCACCAGGCCCCCCCCGCCAGCCGCCACCGGAGGTGCCCA
>NW_013570869.1:25393-25625 GCF_000499745.2 Eimeria mitis | reverse complement strand
AATATAATATAATATAATATAATATAATATAATATAATATAATATAATATAATATAATATAATATAAATAGAAACAGAATAAATATATAAAAAATAATAAAATATAATATAAATAACAATATAAAAATAGATAAAAATACAATATAAATAAAAACAAATAACCACAACTAAAAACAAAAAAACAAAAAAATAAAAAAACAAAACAAGCAAAAAAAAAAACAAACAAAGCAGC
>NW_013570869.1:23492-25294 GCF_000499745.2 Eimeria mitis | reverse complement strand
CTCACTGTCTGTGGGGTTTTATTACTTTCAACTTCGCATCCAACAAAAGCAAATTTTCTAATTTTTTTTTCGCTTTTTCTCGCGGGAATACCCACTCGTTCAAGGATGAATATAATACTCTATAACATAAAAAAAAATAAAAAAAAAATAAAAAAATAAAAAAAAAATAAAAAGAAAGAAATAAATAAATGTAGTTTTATAAATAAATATGAATATTTATTTATATTTAAACTTATTTAAATACCCACTCATTCAAGGAAGAATCTAATACTCTATAAAATAAAAAAAAAAATAAATAAATATAGTTTTATATATAGATGTGTATATTTACTTAATATATAAATAAACACAACATATATTATATTTAATATATATTGTGGTAAATATACACTCATTCAACGATGAATATAATACTCTATAAAATAAAAAATAAAAAAACAAATAAAAAAAATTAATAAATAAATGTACTTTTATAGATAAATATGATAAATATATAGATATACATACACTTATATAAATACACACTCTAATAAAAATAAAAAAAATAAAAAACAAAAAAAAAAAATAAAAATAAATCTAAATATACAAATATACTAAACCCTAAACCCTAAACCCTAAACCAGATAAAAAACTAATAAAAAAAAAATTAGGGTTTAGGGTTTAGCAACCCCAACCTGTGTAAAATTCCAACGCATAATAACGAAAAAAAAAAAATAAAAAAAAAAATAAGGGTTTAGGGTTTAGGGTTTAGGGTTTAGGGTTTATTAGGGTTTAGGGTTTACTTGTTGTCGCAGTCTATACCCCAATCCTTGACTCCTCTTCTCAGAGCTGTTAAACGCAATTTAGCGTTTATAGGATTATCATATGTTATCGGCACCTGCATAAACCCTAAACCCTAAACCCTAAACCCTAAACCCTAAACCCTAAACCCTAGACCCTAAACCCTAAACCCTAAACCCTAAAACCCTAAACCCTAGATTTTTGGGGCTTCATTTGGTGATATTTGTGTCGAGGTAGCGATCGTTGCAGCAGAAAAGGATATTAGAAATAGCAGCAGCAGCAGCAGCAGCAGCAGCAACAGCAGCAGCAGCAGCAGCAGCAGCAACAGCAGCAACAGCAGCAGCAGCAGCAACAGCAGCAGCAGCTGCAGCAACAGCAGCAGCAGATAATAAGATTAATAAAAATAATAAAAGCAATAAAATAGATAAATAAAAGAAGAAAAAAAGAAGAAGAATAAAATAAAGGTAATTATATGAAAAAAAAATAAAAAAACACAAAAAAAAATAAAATAAAATAAAATAAAATAAAATAAATAAAATAAAATAAAATAAAATATATACCTGGGGTATCCTAGCTGTAAGAACAGCTAGAGAGAGAGGCCGTTGAGGAGAAAAACAACAAAAGCAAATAAAAAAATAAAAAAAAGATAAATAAAAAGAGAAAAAAAAGAATAAAAAGAATAAAATAAAAGATAAAATAAAATAAATAAAATAAATAAAATAAATAAAAAAAAATAAAATAATATATACCTGGGGTATTCTAGCTGTAAGAACAGCTAGAGACAGAGGCCGTTGAGGAGAGAAACAACAAAAGCAAATAAAAAAATAAAAAAAAGATAAATAAAAAGAGAAAAAAAAGAATAAAAACAATAAAATAAAATAAACAAAACAAACAAAATAAAATAAATAAAATAAAATAAAAAATATAATATACCTGGGGTATTCTAGCTGTAAGAACAGCTAGAGAGAGAGGCCGTTGAGGAGAAAAACAACAAAAAAAAGAAAGCTCAAACAAAAACTGAA
>NW_013570869.1:21045-23226 GCF_000499745.2 Eimeria mitis | reverse complement strand
TTTTTTTTTATAGAAACGCTAACAAAAGCAAACGCTTTATTGGGGGTTTATAGAGAGTAATAAAGACAAAGACAAATGTATAAATATAAATATAAATAAATAAATAAAAATATAAATATATTTATATATAAATATAAATAAATAAATAAAAATATAAATATATTTATATATAAATATAAATATATAAAGGAGACAGAAAGAAACAGAAAAAAAAGAGAGAAACAAACAAAAACAAAACAAAAGCAATAGCTGCAACTCACAAACACCAAACCAACGGCTTAAAGTCTAGGGTTTAGGGTTTAGGGTTTAGGGTTTAGGGTTTAGGGTTTAGGGTTTACCCCCGAGGTTTACAGAGAGAAAGGTGACCCCGCCGCTAGAGCGTACTGTATCATCTATATCCACTAACACCTACATAAACAAAAAAAAAAATAAAAAAAAAAAATAAATAAAAAACTAAATAATATAATAAACAAAAAAAACAAACAAAAGCAAAAGAAGAAATCATAAAATAAACAAAAACAAAATAAAAAGGAAGAAAGGGTAGAATAAATAAAGACAAAATAGAAAAGCACAAGAAAGGATAAACAGCAACAGCAGCAGTAACAGTAGCAGCAGCAGCAGCAGCAGGAGATACCTGTAGGTCTCCGTATAGCTCAGGCCTTGCTGCTTCGTCAGCAGACAAGCTGCTGTAGTGCAGCAGCGCGGGGACAGCTGCTTCTTCTCTTCTTTCTATCTTTCTTCTTGCTTCTGCTGCTTCTGCTGCTGCTGCTGCTGCTGTTGCTGCTGCTGCTGCTGGTGCTGCTGCTGCTGCTGCTGAAGCAGCAGAAGGAGCGGCGTCTCCACCCTCATTCGGCTTGAACCACACCTGGCATCTCTGCTGCTCACTCTGCTGCTGCTGCTGCTGCTGCTGCTGCTGCTGCTGCTGCTGCTGCTGCTGCTGCTCAGAGAATACATCATATTCATGGTGGGGTTGAGTTGTATGGCTACGCCTCACAGTAGAACCCTCAAAGGGGGCCCCCGGGGGGCCCCTCCCACCAGGGGGGCCCCCCTCACCCCTCGATCTGCTTCTATAGTAACTGTCTCTCTCATCAGCTGAAGAGGGTACCACTTGGGGCCCCCAGCTAGATGCGTGGGGGCCCCCATGGGGGCCCCCAAGGGGGCCCCCAAGGGGGCCCCCAAGGGGCCCCCAAGCCGGTTCAAAGGGGCCCCCAGGGGGCCCCCGAGGGGGGCCCCCAGGAGACTCCTGGGTCCCCCCCTGGGGGCCCCTTGTTGGTGAACCTGGGTATGCAGGAGCTGAAGCAGAATGAAGGAATGGGGTGTATGCGGAGACAGAAGTACGAGAGACAGTGCGGGGGAGAGAGGGGGCCGGGGGGGCTGGCCATGCAGAGTATTGCTGCTGCAGCTGCAGCAGCTGCTGCTGCTGCTGTTGCTGTTGCTGTTGCTGCTGCTGCTGCTGCTGCTGCTGCTGCTGAGGGAGAGTGTAGTCTTCCGTCTGGCGGTGCATCTGCTCGTCAGTATAAGAGAAAGAAAGAAAGAGAAAAAAATAAATAAAAAAAAGAAAAAGAAAAAAAGAAAAAGAAAAAGAAAAAAGAAAGAGCGCAGCAGATAGAGAGCAGCTGCTGCTGCAGTACCCTTGGGGGCCCCCCTGCAGCAGACGTATTAACTGGGGGCCCCCAGCAACAATAAACTCGGAGTTGTAAACAAACCCTAAACCCTAAACCCTAAACCCTAAACCCTAAACCCTAAACCCTAGAAGAAGCCGCTACCAGGCAAGCAGGCTGGATGGCTCAGGGTCTGGGGTTGGGGGGTTAGGGTTTAGGGTTTAGGGTTTAGGGTTTAGGGTTTAGGGTTTAGGGTTTTCTTTTCCTTCTTTACGATTGAGTCAAAATATAACTGCGGTTTCTCGTTTATTGTCTAGATTCTAGGGTTTAGGGTTTAGGGTTTAGGGTTTAGGGTTTAGGGTTTAGGGTTTAGCATGCAGCAGCAGTGACGCAGCAGCAGGAGCCTGGGGCCTGGTGTGTCTGCAGCAGCAGCTGCTGCTGCTGCGGTGTTTTGTGGTTTGTTTTGTATTAAAATAAATAAAAATAAATAAAAATAAATAAAAATAAATAAAAATAAACAAATTAATTAAATTAATTTAATTTATTTTCTTTTTGCTGGGTCTATATTCTATACATATAC
>NW_013570869.1:13597-16944 GCF_000499745.2 Eimeria mitis | reverse complement strand
GCACTGCTTCGTATGTCACTGGCTGCTGCTGCTGAGGCTCCTGCACATACACAACAGGCTGCTGCTGCTGCTGCTGCTGCTGCTCTTGCTGCTGCTGCTGCACTGCCTCGTATGCCACTGGCTGCTGCTGCTGGTGCTGTTGCTGCTGCTCTTCATTCTCTGGCTGCTGCACCTCAATTGCTGCTGCTTCCTGCTGCAGCTCCTCTCTAGCAGCAAAAGGGTAGAAGCTGAGTGGTGTCGGGGGAGAAGCAGCAGCAGCAGCAGCAGCAGCATCAGCAGCAGCAGCAGCAGCAGGTGCTGCTGGGAACCCTAATGCCTGTGCTAGCTTGTTGAGCGTCTCCGCTATAGCAGCAGGAGTTAGGTCCCCTGTAAGCAAACGAATCACAACTTCTTGCTGCTGCTGCTGCTGCTGCGGCTGCTGCTGCAGCTGCTGCTGCTGCTGCTGCAGCTGCTGTGGAGTCTGCTGCAGCACTACATGCTGCTGCTGCTCCTGACGGCGACGAGGCTGCTGCTCTTCTTCGGTTTCTTCTCCGTACACTACCTCTACCTCCTCCTGCTGCTGCTGCTGCTGCTGCTGCTGCTGTTCTTCCTGCTGCTGCTGCTGCTGCTGCTGCTGCTGCTCCTCGTTTGCTGCGTATGTCACCAGGTCGTCGTAGAGAGAATCTAAGGGGGCCTCTTCGTTCATCATAGAGAGCTGCTCATCTGCTGCTGCTGCTGCTGCTGCTGCTGCTGCTTCTGGGGACTCTGCTGCTGGTGCTGCTGCTGCTTCTGTTGCTGCTGCTGCTGCTGCTGCTGCTGCTGCTGGGTCTGTCTGAATCTCCGCAGTGAACTGCAGCAGCTCATCAATGGCCGGCATTAGCGGAGACATTTCTATGCTCGAGGGGGGCAGCATTCCATCGTCTGCTGCTGCTGCTGCTGCTGCTGCTGCTGCTGCTGCTGCGTCGTCTGCTGCTGCTGCTGCAGTGTCGTCTGTAAATGCTGCTGCAGCGTCTTCTGTTGCTGCTGCATTTTCTTCTGCTGCTGCTGTTGCTGTTTCTTCTTCTGCTGCTGCTGCTGCTTCTGCTGCTGCTGGTGTTTCTTCTGCTGCTGCTGCTGCTGGTGTAGTTGCTGCTGCTGTTGCTGCAGCAGCAGGCACAGAAGGTGCTGCTGCTGCTGCTGCTGCTGTCTCCTCTGCTGTCTCCTCCTCACCAGAGACAGCAGGCAGGGCCCCTGAGGCTTCATACACAGCACCCATGGTTTCATCTACCAGCTGCTGCTGCTGCTGCTGCTGCTGCTGCTGCTGTTGCTGCGTTTCCTCTGGTTCCTGTGGTGCTGCTTCTGCTGCTGCTGCAGTCTGCGGCAGCACCGCAGCTGTCTCCTCTTCCTCCGTTGTCTCTGCTGCTGCTGCTGCTTCTGCTGCTGCTGCATCTGTCTCTCTCATTACATCTGCTGCTGCTGCCTGCATGCGGGTAGCTTCATCTGTCTCCTGTTGCTGCTGCTGCTGCTGCTCCTGAGGCTGCTGCTGCTGCTCCTCCTCAGCAGCAGAATCTGCTGCTGCTGCTGCTGCTGCTGTCTCCTCCTCTGTGGGGGCTACTCCTGTCCCTTCTGCTTCTGCTGGTGTATCTGCAGCAGCAGCTGCTGCTGCTGCTGTTTCTTCTTCTGCTGCTGCTGCTGCTGCTGTCTGTGCGGCAGTCTCCTGGGCGTTTGCTGCTTCATCTGTCTCCTCCTGAGATGGAGTTGCTGCTGCTTCTGCTGCTGCTGCTGTTGCTGCTGCTTCCTCTTCTTCTGCTGCTGCAGCAGGGACAACCACCACTGCATCTGTGGTTACTGCAGCAGCTGTTTCTGCTACTGCTGCTGCTGCTGCTGCTACTGCTGCTGCTGCATCTGCTGCTGTTGCAGCAGCAGGAGTTGGGGGGGCCCTAAGAGCCTCCTGTAGGGCAGCAACTGCAGCAGCAGCTTTTGCTGCTGCTTCTGCTTCTGCTGCTGCTGCTTCCCGTGCTGCTTTTGCTGCTGCTGCTGCTGCTGCTTCTGCTGCGGCCACTGCAGCAGCTGCTTCATTTGTTGCTGCTGCTTCTGTTGCTGCTGCTGCTGCGCTGGCGTCTCCTGCTGCTGCTGTCTCAGGGACTGCTGCTGTTGCTGCTGCAGTTTCTGCTGCTGCCGGCACTTCCGTCTGCTGCTGCTGCTGCTGCTGCTGCGTGCTGTCGGTTGTGGATGTCTCTGCTGGGCTGCTAGGGGTGGTCCCTGTTGCTGCTGTTGCTGCTGCTGCTGCTGGTGTTGCTGCAGTTGCTGCTGTTGCTGCTGGTGCTGCTGTAGATACGGTTTGGCTCGGAGCAGTTGCTGCTACTACTGGTGCTGCTCGTGTTGCTGCTGCTGTTGCTGCAACAGGCATTGCTGCTGCTGCAACGGGAACAGTTGCTGCTGCAGCAGGAATTGCTGCTGTTGCTGCTGCTGCTGCTGGCGGCGTAATATACGATCCCAGCAGCTCAGTAGCAACAGACAAAGGCGCATAGTATGTGCCACCGCTGCCGCTGCTGCTGCTGCTGCTGCTGCTGCCGCTGCTGCTGCTGCTGTATATTGGTGCTGCCTGGTAGTAGCTGGATGCTATTGGGGTGTATGATGAGATATAAGAAGAGGGAGCAGCAGAGAAGGTTGCAGGTGTATAGACACCGTAGCTAGCAAAGCCTAAGCTGCTGCCGCCGCTGCTGCTGCTGCTGCTGCTGCCGCTGCTGCTGCTGCTGCTGCTGATGGGGAGGGTATCGCTTGTGTAAAAGAAAGAAGAGAAAGGCGCTGATGCTGCAGCAGGGGTAGAGAAAGAGGAGACAGTTGGGGTGTATGCGGAGACAGTTGGTGTGTATGAAGCGAAGAGAGAAGAAACTGTTGCTGGTGCTGCAGCATCCTGAGGCAGCACAACATTAGAATAGGAAGAAGAAGCAGAGAAAGAGATAGAGGGAGAGATGAAAGCAGCAGGTGCAGCAGCAAAAGAGAAAGAAGAGGGACTGTAAGATAAAGAAGAGGATGCAGCAGCAGGAGCCCAGCTGCTGCTGCTGCTGCTGCTGCTGCTGAGTATGGGGGCATCAGAGGGCCCCTGGGCAACTGCAGCAGGAGGCAGCAGCACCAGCAGCAGCAGCATCCCTAGTACTGCTGCTGCTCTTCTTGCTGTTTGTACTCGCGCTGCTGCTGCTGCTGCTGCTGCTGCAGCAGCAGCAGCAACACCCCGCGGGGGGGCCCCTGATGCAGGCGCCATAGCAGCAGCAAAGAGAAGAAAAAGAAGAAACAAACACAGCGATATTTCAGGTGTATGTACACCTCAACAGCCCATACAAAAACAAAACCCCACAATGCTCAGCTCTCTATACCTGCTCTGGCTG
>NW_013570869.1:12461-13550 GCF_000499745.2 Eimeria mitis | reverse complement strand
TATATATATATATATATATATATATATATATATATATATATATATTTATATATATATATATACGGAGACAAAAAAAGTTTATATACCTGCTGTAAAAAGGGTTTATCTATCTCTACAGTAACCTGAGAAACACCAAGACAAGCACCAGCAGCAGCTGCTGCAGCAATAGCAGCAACAGCAGCAGCAGCAGCAGCAGCAGCAGCAGCAGCAGCAGCAGCAGCAAACTCAGATAGGCAAGAGGCGGTGAGGTGACCTTCTTGTTGTAGTATATTTATCGAGTTGAAATCTCCGCAGAAAAGAAATATATAAAATAAATTAATTTTTATTTTATATTTTAAAAAAGAAATTAAAAAAACTATTTAGTTGTTAGCTTTCGTTTCTCTATTCTCGAGAGCTGCCTATACACCCCAACGCAGAGAACGCCAAGGTGACCTCACCCGCAGCCCTCACTGAAACGCAATCTTTCGTGTTTATTTTTTATTTATTTAAATATAAAAAAATAAATTAAATAAAATAAAATAATATTATACAACAAATTCCACTATTAAACCTCTCTCTCCCCCTCTCTTCTCCGCTCTAGCTAGCAGCAGCAGCTCGCGCGTGCACTGTATATACAAGTTCAGGTGTACGTACACCTCAATTCAATATGTAGATGAATTTCTGTTGGGTTTCTCTGCTTCTTTCTCTCCCCCCCTGAGGCCTCAGTTTGGGGTGTATGTACACCCCAGCCTGCTCGCTCGTGCTTCTTCTTTCCTTAAATAATTTTTGTTGCAATAGCTGCCTATACACCCCAACTGCCACTAAAAAAAAAAAAGAAAAAGAATGACCAGGGATAGAGATCCCATCAATCCATCACCAGCAGCTGCAGCTGAGGTGTACGTACACCCCAGCGAGGCAAAGCCCCCACCGCATATACTACCTGCATCATCAGCAGCAGCAACAGCAGCAGCAGCAGCAGCAGCAGCAGCAGAACCCGATGCAGCAGCAGCAGCAGGAGCAGGAGGAGCAGGAGATGCTGATGATTGGTGTGTAGGATCAGCTGCTGCTGCTGCTCCTGCTGCTGCTGCTGCTGCTGCTGCTGCTGCAGCT
>NW_013570869.1:4416-4657 GCF_000499745.2 Eimeria mitis | reverse complement strand
GGTCTGAAGACAAGGTTGAGCAGCAAAAGCAGTAAAGAGTTTAATCAAAAAAAATATTTCTGCTGCTGCTACACTGAGCTATCAGCAGCAACCAGCGTCAAATAAGCCCTCAATACAGCAGCAACAGCAGCAGCAGCTGCTGCTGCTGCTGCTGTTGCTGCTGCTGCTGCTGCTGCCGCAACAGCGGAGATAGCCGTACGTGTCGTCGAGCTGCAGCAGCAGCAGCAGCAGCAGCAGAAAG
>NW_013570869.1:3827-4316 GCF_000499745.2 Eimeria mitis | reverse complement strand
GCAGCAGCAGCAGCAACAGCAGCAGCAGCAGCAGCAGCAGCAGCAGCAGCAGCAGCAGCAGCAGCAGCGGAATTGGGGGGTCTGAAGACAAGGTTGAGCAGCAAAAGCAGTAAAGAGTTTAATCAAAAAAAATATTTCTGCTGCTGCTGCTGCTGCTGTTTCTGCTGTTGCTGCTGCTGCTGCTGCTGCTGCTGCTGCTGTGTTGCGGTTGGTGGAACAGCAACTGCTGCTGGAGTTGCTGCTGCTGCTACATGCAGCAGCAGCAGCAGCAGCAGCAGCAGCAGCAGCAGCAATGAGTTCGCGCTGCATGCGCTCTATAAGGGACCATCCAAATGAAAATTTATTAATTTTTTATAAAACAAAATTATAACAAAGACAAAAGAAAATATACAGCAGCAACAGCAGCAACAACAGCAGCAGCATCAACCGAGTCAATAGTAGGAACCACTGAAACAGCAACGTCAGCAGCAGCAGCAGCAGCAACAGCAG
>NW_013570869.1:3530-3727 GCF_000499745.2 Eimeria mitis | reverse complement strand
TTAATTTTTTATAAAACAAAATTATAACAAAGACAAAAGAAAATATACAGCAGCAACAGCAGCAGCAGCAGCAGCAGCAACAGCAGCAGCAGCAGCAGCAGCAGCAGCAGCAGGAGGTGACCTCGCGAGCAGCAGCAACGGCGGCTGCTGCTACACTGAGCTATCAGCAGCAACCAGCGTCAAATAAGCCCTCAATA
>NW_013570868.1:7430-7693 GCF_000499745.2 Eimeria mitis | reverse complement strand
AAAAAAAAAAAATTAAATAAATATATTTATATATGCAGGTGTACTGCGGGCCACGAGTACGCGGGCATAGACAGCAGCACAAAGAAGGTGATATGTCGGCCAGTTGGTTTGGGTCTTTATAAAGAAAGTCTAGGAAACTTAGAATCTATAAAATGTCCCCCCGGCAGCAACACCATCAATACAGCCTCTACTTCTCTCGCTGATTGTGTATGCAGTGCAGGGTACTATCTAGATACTGATACTAGAGTCTTTCAGGTAAGATA
>NW_013570868.1:6760-6925 GCF_000499745.2 Eimeria mitis | reverse complement strand
TATATATATATATATATATATACAATACAGACATGAGACAGGAGAGAGAGATGAGACAGTGGAGAGAGGAGACAGGAGACACAACACCAAAAGGAGACACAAGAAACAGAAACAGAGCTGCTGCTGCTGCTGTTACTGCTGTTACTTCCGCTGCTGCTGCTGTTA
>NW_013570868.1:3203-6543 GCF_000499745.2 Eimeria mitis | reverse complement strand
ATAAATAATATTTTTGTGTGTGTGTGCAGCCATGTCCGGTGGGTGCTTACTGTCTCGGCGGCCTGGATTCTTCAACGAATAGCCATCGTAGTTTTGTATTATGTCCTTTAAACACAACAACAATAGGAAAGAAATCCTCCTCAATAAAAGATTGTTTATGTGATAAAGGATATTATAAAGCGGGTACAGGTACAACTGTCGATACACCGCAATGCAACAAGTGCAGAGTAAATTCATATAAGGATTGGATAGGTAACGAGAACTGTAAGCAATGTAGCGAGAATTCAGGTATGGATATCACGGGCTCAACCTCCTCTGCGCAGTGTCTATGCAGCCCAGGATATTATTATAATACAGATATAAGAGAATGTCTCGCATGCAAACAAGCTTATAAATACTGCCCTGGGGGAGAAATGGATTGTAATGATGATAATGATAAAGAATGTGTACACGGAAAAAAACCCATACAACCCATCGATTGCCCCAAACATACACGCATCACTGAGGGGTTCGATACACCATCAACGCTAGATGATTGTAAGACATATATTTATTTATTTATTTATTTATTTATTTATTTATATAGCTATATATATATATATATATATATATATATATATATATATATATATATATATGTGTATTATATGTTATATATTTAAACATACACGCATCACTGAGGGGTTCGATACACCCTCTACGCTAGATGATTGTAAGTTATATATTTATTTATTTATTTATTTGTTTATTTGTTTATTTGTTTATTTATATGGCTATATATATATATATATATATGTGTGTGTTTGTATTATATGTTATATATTTAAACATACACGTATCACTGAGGGGTTCGATACACCCTCTACGCTAGATGACTGTAAGAAATATATCTATATTTATATTTATATATAAATATATATGTATGTATATATATGTATATGTATAAATATATATTTATATATATGTGTGTGTGTCTGTGTATTATATGTTATATATTTAAACATACACGCATCACTGAGGGGTTCGATACACCCTCCACGCTAGANTATATATATATATATATATATATATATATATTTTTTTTTTTTGTATTTATATATATGTGTTTATACTTATATATGGTGTATATTTAAACATACACGCATCACTGTGGGGTTCGAGCGAACGAACATTTCTCCCTCCCTCCTGCTGCTGCTGCTGCTGCTGCTGCTGCTCCCGCTCCTCCTGCTGCTGCTGCTGCTGCTCCCGCTCCTCCCCCTCCTGCTGCTGCTGCTGCTGCTGCTGCTGCTGCTGCTGTTGCTGCTGGTGTTTCTGTTGCAGGCAAGTGTGACCGTGGTTATGCGTTTAAGTATATTGACACACAAGCAAACACAAAAGTATGCGAGCCGTGTAGTGAGGGTTCATACAAATCAACAATACAAGATATAAACTGCAACGGTTTATGTGGTGTCTCCTCAACAAGTTTAGAGGGGGCCCAGGCTCAGGTTCAGTGTTTTTGCGAGGAGGGTACATACTATGCGGCTGGTGTATGTCATGCATGCCCCGATGGGGCTGTATGTTTAGGGGGTTTAATAGATGCAGCAATAGAGAGATTAGTTTCAGACCCTAGTTATGTTTCTATAACAAATGAAGACCATGTTAAACCCTACTCACAAGCTGGGTACTATCTAAATAAACAAAGAGAGTCTCTATCGTCTCCTTCGGATTGGCAGTTCCTTCGTTGTCCTATTGCTGATGCATGTTTAGAGTTTGGTGTTTGTTCTTATACAATGGGAAATTATTTATGTAGTGAATGTAAGTATGGTTATACAAATGGATTCGAGAAAGACGAAATATGCACTATATGTCCCTCGGAGATACCTAATGCTTTATTATTTGTGGGGTATCAATTAGGTTTATTATTATTTAACGTAGGAATGGCTTATATGAATGTTGCTGCTGGGTTCAATAGGAGATCTATACACTCTATAGTTATAAAGATAGCTTCGAACTTTCTTACGTGTCTCTCTGTACTCGCTGTTGTAGACTTTAATCAAATTAATTTACCTTTATGGGTTACGAGTTTAACTAGAAATGTTTCGGAGACAATCATACAAAAAGAAGCAAGCAGTACACGCTTCACAGCAGTAGACTGTCTCCTTCGTGAGGGTTTTTCTTTATCTTTTTCTGATTCTTTTTTTTATTCTATGTTGTTAAATGCCTTACTCCCAATCATACTCCCCATAATAGCAACATTTATATTATATTTTTTTTTGTATAGATTTCAACATTTCTATAGAAACTCAATAAAAAAAAAANAAAAAAAAAACTATTACTTCTAGCGGAGACAGAAAGATATGGTTTAACTAGTTTAACTATACAACTCAAAGAAAAATATGAGGAAGATAGAGCCTTCATGATGTTTAGATATATACCAATACCAGGAGACTCGAAATGGAGACGATGGCTAAAGTTTGTTGAGGATATGATTCCTATATATGTTACAGTTTTATTTTTTTTATATACAGCTACAACAAGACATATGTTAAGTTTATTAGATTGTTCTATCATAGACTATGGCTCAGCCTATGGTTCTAAGTCTTTTCTCCGGGCGGCGATGAGTATAGAATGTAGTATAGACCCCACAACAGATTACTTTAAGTTTTTTGCATTGGGGATCGTTGGGATCGGTGTATGGAGTGTGGGGATTCCTCTTGTCTCTTTTTCTGTTTTATATGCAAATAGAAAAAAACTAAATAGTAGAGAAACAAGATTAAAATTTGGTTTCTTACATAATGGTTTTGTTAAACAATACTGGTTCTGGGAGACAGTTGTTTTCGCGAGAAAATTTAGCGTTCTAGTTGTCTCCTCTATCTTTGTAAGCTCAACAGATAACAATGGATCTAGACTTTGGCCTGCATGCGTCATCGCTGTTATATTTAATATTTATCACTTGAACTGTCAACCCTTCGATAAAAGGTATGTTTATGATTTGGTTTTTATTGTTTTTTTGCTTTTTATATTTATTTTTATATATATGTGTGTGTGTATGTGTGTGTATGTGTGTGTGTGTGTGTGTGTGTGTGTGTGTGTGTGTGTGTGTGTGTGTGTGTGTGTGTGTATGTGTGTGTTTATGTATGTGTTTGTGTTTGTTTATGTATATGTATATATGTGTATATGTATGTGTGTATGAATGTGTGTGTTTATGTATGTATGTATGTGTGTGTTTATGTATGTGTGTATGTATGTGTGTGTTTATGTACGTATGTATGAATGTATGTGTGCGTTTATGTATGTATGTGTGTGTTTATGTATGTATGCGTGTGTTTATGTATGTATGTATGTATGTATGAATGTGTGT
>NW_013570868.1:894-3115 GCF_000499745.2 Eimeria mitis | reverse complement strand
ATATATATATATATATATATATATATATATATATATATATATATATGTGTGTGTGTGTGTGTGTGTATATTATAAAAATATTAGTAAATATATAAATAAATAAATAAATAAATTGGTTGATGAATTAGTTAGTTAATATAAAGGTAAACACAAAACAATTAAACTCTACATCCATAAACAAAAACAAAACTACAAATAAAAACATAAACACAAATGTATAAATATAAACATAAAGATAAACTAAACAAATCTATAGTTAAAAAGCTGCCTATACACCCCAAACCCTTTTCTGGGGTGTCTCTGCACCTCGCAGGAACTACTCAACCCTCGATAACCTCGAAAACCACAGTATGTCTATTTGGACGCTGACGATCTGTGTAATGTTGGTGAGCTAGGGTTTAGGGTTTAGGGTTTAGGGTTTAGGGTTTGGGGTTTTCTGTCTAGGGTGTTCAGGGTTCATAATTATGTTTTAGGGTGTTTAGGGTTTATGAGGGTTTACGAGTGTGTGTGTGTTAGGGTTTATTAGGGTGTATGAGTGAGTATTAGGGTTTATCAGGGTTTATTAGGGTTTATTAGGGTTTATTAGGGTTTATTCGGGTGCACGCGGGTGTACTTGGGCGTATGAGGGTTTACTCGGGTGTATGAGGGTTTACAGGGGTGTATGAGGGTTTACTGGGGTGTAGTCGGGTGTATGAGGGTTTACTAGGGTTTACTAGGGTTTCCAGGTGTATGAGGGTTTCCTAGGGTTTAAGAGGGTTTACTAGGGTTTACTAGGGTTAACTAGGGTTTTCTAGGGTCTACTCAGGCGTATGAGGGTTTCCTAGGGTTTCCTACTGTTTCCAAGGGTTTCCTAGGGTTTCCTAGTGTTTCCTAGGGTTTCGTACTGTTTCCTAGGGTTTGTTAGTGTTTCATAGGGTTTACGAGGGTTTACTAGGGTTTACAAGGGTTTCCTAGGGTTTACAAGGGTTTGCTAGTATTTCCCAGTGTTTTCTCGGGTTTCCTAGGGTTTCCTCGGGTTTGCTCGGGTTTCCTCGGGTTTCCTAGGGTTTACGAGGGTTTCCTCAGGTGTACTCGGGTTTCCTCGGGTTTCCTCAGGTTTCCTCGGGTTTCCTAGGGTTTACTAGGGTTTCCTCGGGTTTCCTAGGGTTTACGAGGGTTTACTCGGGTTTCCTCGGGTTTCCTAGGGTTTACGAGGGTTTCCTAGGGTTTACTCGGGTCTCCTCGGGTTTCCTAGGGTTTCCTCAGGTGTACTCGGGTTTCTTCTGGTTTCCTAGGGTTTACGAGGGTTTACGAGGGTTTCCTAGGGTTTACGAGGGTTTCCTCGGGTGTGTGTGTGTGTGTCTCAGGTGATATCGGGTTCAAATTTCTCTGCGCCCGTAAACTTTGGTTTGGCGATAGTGGTGTGTGTTGCTTTATTGTTATTTGGTTTAGAGGTAGCAGTGAATTTAATATTTGCATATTTTGATAATGTGCGAGCAAATAGATCTTTTTTTAAGGTGCCTGTATTGGGGTATTTGTTTAGAGCTTTTGCTCGATGGAGTGAGAAGAGAAAATCCTGGGAGCCTATAGTTATATATGACGTAGAGAATGATATAATACAATTGATAGCGGCAAAGAGATATAGAACACTAAAAATAAATAATAATAATAATAATAATAATGTTGTTGTTGCTACAAGTACTACAAGAATAAACTCAAAAGAAAGATATTATTTTCTTAAAGTTATGGCGGAGACACTTGGATTCGCTGTTGTACATATGAAACTAGATGTTATACCGGGGACATTTCTAGAGTTTGTATTGAGGTTAGGTTTTGCTTTTCATAAAGTAGAAGAGGAGACACAAGAAAGTAATAAATCCTTACAAGCAATAGCAAGAGGAGACATATCTATGTTAGCCAATTGGTCTTTACAACAAAAACAAAAATATACAAGAAGAGCTGAAGCTATAAAAGATGATAATACTAATCATAAAACGGAGACACTTGAAGGTTTTTTTAAAAAAATAGAAAAAAAACTAGCAGGAGACCAAAAAAAAATTAAAACACAAAGACTCAAAGATATAGAAGGGGGATATTCTGCTAGTGATCTAGAAAGAGAAGAAGAAGAAGAAGAAGAAAAAGAAAAAGAAAAAGAAAAAGATAAAGATAAATATGAAAATACCACTGATGATGAGAATAACCAAGAACACTCAGATAATGCTGCAACTGATACTAATCCATC
>NW_013570868.1:0-737 GCF_000499745.2 Eimeria mitis | reverse complement strand
AAAAAAAAAAAAAAAAAAAAAAAAAAAAAAAAAATAAAAATAAAATATAAATATAAATATAAATATATATGTGTGTGTGTGTGTGTGTGTGTATAAAGCGAATGTAGAGAGACTGATGAGTGAGCTGGGTAGAGAAGAGCAAAGAGAATCAGCATATATATTTGACAACGAAGTAATGGAGAATGGAATGCCTTTATCTGAGTTATATTTAGCTTTATTAAAATTACAATTAGAAGATGCAGCTGCAATAAGCCATCAATATGAAACATTCAGAGAAAAAAAAGCGGCATATATAATAAAAACAAAAGAAAAAATAAAACAAAGAAATAGAAAACTTAAACTTATTAAATATGCATTACAAGCTGCTGCTAATGGGGCTGCTGATTCAGATATAGAAGCTATGGGGTTTACAATGCATGCATATGAACAAATACAAAATAAAATTAATATACTTATACAACAACAAGAATACCTAAAGGAGACACTTAATAAATTAAAAAACCAACCGGAGACATATAACCCTGATGATGATTATATAGAACAACTCAACTGGATAGATATTCATGCTAACACAGATGAAGAGGAGACACAAACACAACCCCACCAACAAACACCCTTTGATCAAGACCAAACCAACGAATTCGACAGGTATAACTAACCCTAAACCCTAAACCCTAGACACATATATACATGCGTATATATACATATATATATTTATATGTATATATATATATATA
>NW_013570867.1:399-7696 GCF_000499745.2 Eimeria mitis | reverse complement strand
TGCCGAAGCCCTTCGACAGACGCCACGCTGCCCACACGCTCTATCCAGTACTTCTGCGGGAACACCTTGCGCGTCCTCCACGAACCCAACATCCTGGACCTCCAGCGCCGTAAACCGCCTGGCGATATGCCAAAAACGCCAAACGTGGCGAAGTGCAGACACTGCAACACCGGTCTAAGCTCTGCATTGAAGTCTCGCCTGCGACGCCACTCCGTCGACAGACTCTCGGTCTGCATCAACCAACGCACGCGCTGGAGAGGCGTCACATAAGTATCCGCCCGCCAGGCAGGCATGATTAGCAGCACATAAAACCGCGCCCAACTGTCAACACTTGAACTCTGCGATGGATCGTCCTTCTCATCCTTCCGTCAAATCGTTGATATGCGCTGGCTCTACGTGCCGCACCAGTCACGCTCTTCGTGGATGTATTCAGGAGACGTGCGCCCGCCTGCACTTGCACAAACCTCACCAGTAGAAACCTGCGCAACACCTAACTTTCAGTGTACTGAACACCCCCCTTCTGTCACTGTTCTGTGTTCCAGTCTGCGTGTTGGGTTCGCGACACCTGTCTCCTTACCGGCGCACAACGCGACACTCCACGTGACAGACTCCTCAACCTCAAAACGCACACCGCAGTATAAGGACCCTGCCCGGAATTGGACGCAGCTCGGAAGCTTGCATCGAGACGGCCAAAAAATCTTCAGTTGCAAAAGCGTTCGAGACAGCTATCGATACTCTCAGCAGACGACGCACTGACTGGAGTCACAAAGTGCAGGCCTTCCCAATGATGCAAATTTCGACCGGGCGGATCTGCTCAAACTGTTGTGTAGGTCCTACCCCTACCCCCAAGGCTTCCGTGGCTACTTGGCGAGCAACAATGCGCGAATTACTTGCCACTTCATGCTGGGTAGGGCTGACGTTTACACAAATATGCGGTCTTGCTGCTTGAGGCGTNATACAGTTTATGGAAGTGGAGCACTAGTTCTAGCACGTTTGGAAATATCAATGGCCGATCAGCCATACTAGGAGTGTAGGCTGTTTCCGGATTCTCATGTAGAGAATCTTTCTTTCAGAGCCACGGTGAACAGGCGCTTGATGGGTATGCATTGTTGGGTCATCTCAATGTGGGTCTGTCACGGTGAATGCCTGCCTTAACCGTATACTAGCGAAGAGACTGCCTCCCACACATGCCGCACTGGCGCTTGGATATTCCTAAAGAAACAGGAACAACTTGTATTCACTGTCTCCTGAGGAAGTGTTGCAGTGCACTACACGGACAAAATGCAGCGCACCCAAGTCAATACCGAATGTCTACTATATGAACCAAGGAAAAACAATGCATATGGATCTCGATGCCACCCCACCCACATACTTCCTGGAGAAACTTTGAGAAAGACCCCTCGCGGCCGCTCCAGAAACCGCTCCAGCCAGGAACCTGTGCAGTGTTGTGGCTCATTTCAGTGCCCTTTACACTCGTCGCTCCACCACGTCGTTTTATATTGTCTAGATGAAGGCTTGGTGCGTGCATGCCAAGCAGCGTGCAGCTCGGCCCTACAGGCAATGGAGTTCGTACGCTTAATCTGCAAGCCGTAACACGTCATCGCTGCGCGAACTGATGTGCAGCTCTTTCTCTCCAATCGATGCCTCCAACGCACTAGGGAGTAGTCNTCATCGCTGCGCGAACTGATGTGCAGCTCTTTCTCTCCAATCGATGCCTCCAACGCACTAGGGAGTAGTCAGATATTTCCGGGAAAATGTTTTATGGCATAAAAGCAACGCACGTCCTAAAGGTACGAAACGTCGATTGCCCTACAAAACTGGTTGATCCTCACTTAGTTCCATTTTTCTGTCAACGCCTGAAATTGTACAAGCCTTTCATGCCTTGCCAGGCACATGCCTCGTGGAAATAGGTTGAGAAGACGTCCTTGGGACTGCCGGACGGTTGCCAGCCATCCTGGGGTGGTGGCAGCGCTCTAAAACGCCGGGGGTGCTCATAACTTCTATGTCAGGCACGTGTGCGGGATCTGCTCGACCCATGTGGACCACAACCAAATCGGTGTTCGTCTGTTCATGCAGTATGGGTGTGAAGCGGACAATCCACACTCCGTGAGTTCGAAAGCTGACAGGAAGCCCTTTTCTAATCGGCACGCCGTCGCCTCGCGTCTGTTGCATGCTTTCTTTTAATGCGCGTAAATTGCATGCATCGCAGCCCAATACGCTNCGTCGCCTCGCGTCTGTTGCATGCTTTCTTTTAATGCGCGTAAATTGCATGCATCGCAGCCCAATACGCTAAAACGAAACCCCCATGGAGACCCGATGTAGAAGCCTGGCTCATGGTATTGCAAAACTTTGGATCAACAGGGGACACAGGCTGCATGCCCTGAAAGGCAGCAACAAATGCGATAGGGACAAGCTACGAACGCTTCAAATGCTCAACCGTTCTGCTCTGAAGGCGCCTATAGTGATACGGCCTGTGCTAGGTGAGTATTAGCATTCGTAACTCCATCCAACCAGCGGAAATTTAGCTTCCGCCAAGCGAGCCCCTTCATTTAGTGTGTTCGTAGCTCCATTGCTCACAATGTCCTTGATGCGCTTTCCAGAATCGCCGCGCGTTAGCTTTCGCTCGCCCGAGTATTGATCATTTCCTTCAAAAATCAAGTATCCAGACACTGCTGTTCAATCTGCTCGCTACACTTCGCCTTGATGCGCTTTCCAGAATCGCCGTGCGTTAGCTTTCGTTCGTCCGAGTATTGATCATTACCTTCAAAAATCAAGTATCCAGACACTGCCGTTCAATCTGCTCGCTGCACTTCGCCTGAACCCGCCCCGAAATCCCGACAGCCGGCCGTTCGCTTACTACCTTGAACCGATATCAGCAACACTGCAATGAGAAGCCTACTATCGTCAACTGGAGAGGACAAACCGAGTTGGTAACACACAGTGAAAGCACAGCCGTTTAGTTGCTCTGTGTGAAAGGCATCTGCGCTTTGAGAACTTGATCCGCGCAAATTCCGATTCAGCCATCTACGCACTCCCTGCTCCATAGCGTCAGCAGCCGGAGGCTCAAGGGANCGCGCAAATTCCGATTCAGCCATCTACGCACTCCCTGCTCCATAGCGTCAGCAGCCGGAGGCTCAAGGGACTTCGATACCAATTTAAGCAAGCGGTATACAGTCCGCTTAATAAGCACCGCAGTCACGCACCAACGAAGCCCCACATAACATGCAAAATCTTTAGCAGCTGGGATTGTGAAGCAACGTAGCGTAGCATGCACCAATGGTTCTGCAACATTCCCAAAGTATCCTGCGGTGGTGAGTAAATCTGTACTAATGTTTTACACACCGCCGGACACATACTAACATCCTTGAGCGCTTTCTGAATTTAGCAGCTGTTGTTCTCCCTCATCACAAAGTAAGGATACTCTAGGCTGCGTGTGTACGTGCTAACGTAGCTGCCCATTAGGCATATATCTTTCGAGATGCATGGGGTTCTTACGTGCTTTAGAAGAACAGAAACATGGCACACGAAAGCAACTAATCGCACGCACACAATGACAGTGGCCATCGCCGCAAAGTGCAGAAGCTGAATGTAGTCAGCAACGCGCGCAGACGCAGATATTGCTAAGCATAATTTCTCCACCCACACGCTAGCGAATGCCAAACTAAGCTATCTACGCACTTGCTGAGTCAGACACTCCGCCATAGCTGAGCAAGCACATCTTGATTGGCCTGTGCCGCGAAGTGGGTTTTAAGCCATCCCACACATGTCAGCCGTTCCTAGAAGATAATATGCATCTGTTGAAGGGCACAACGAACTGCTGGCTAGACGCGCCAACATAGAAAACAAAGCTGCGCTTTTTGGAGGGCGTCGCCAGAAAAAAACGACAGGGCAGACGAAAGAAGTGGAGCTGCGCCCAGCACCAGCTCTAGCTTTTACTACCCGATGAGACGGCACAACATCAACCGAGTGGAGAAACGGATACTATCGAGCAGCTGAGTCTGAGTTTCTGCCGTTCCAGCGAAGTAGAGATGATAATCCGGTAGAGCAATTAATGCGTGATGCCTAAATGGAAAGGATGCTTGTTGCGCCGAAAGCCAAGTTCGCACTGGCGCAGTATCCACGACTTGCCATGAAACACGGCTGCCGAATTGTTCCAAAAAATAGCAAACGCCCCCTATCTCACAATTCCAAGTAAAACGTGTACGTTCCTCTAGAAATACTAACACGTTGGGTATACAAATGTCAAACAAAATACCCACTCTCTGCAGTGTACTTTAACAACAAGTATGCTCATAGCAATGAGAACACAATTTTGCGGGCTGACGGATGTACGCTGCATAACCGCTTAGAGGCTGGATCTCCGTACCAAGCAACAAGCCTTTAAATGCATCTACTCTCCCTACTTCCGTACGTAGTGTCAGCAACTAGGCACACGAATGCTAATAACCCCAAAAGCATCTCCTTCGTTGCCGGCAAACTGCAGACTCGGGACAAAGTGGGCAGCATGCCCACAAGCAACGGATGCTAAGCAGCTTTGCCTAACATCTGCACATAGTGCAACTTGCCAGCCCTTCTACAGGATATGAAACTAAACTGGCTACGCACCAGCTGCGTCCGGCATTTCTCCCGGCGGTGTTCAGTGTTGACCAAACACACCCTGATTGACAAGCTCTACGCAGTGGAGTTTAACCCATCCCGCAAATACTGCCTCCCTAGCAGGTAACATGCATCCCTTCTAGGTCACAGCAGGCTGCCGACTAGACCTTCCCACATGAATGCGAAAACCTGTACTATTTGGAGGTCTTTACCAGAGTATCAGCAGGGCTGGGGAAAGACGTGACGCAGTACCCAACACAAATTCTAGCTGTGGCAGCCCGATGAAGCGGCAAAAGGTCAAAAGGTCGAAGAAACAGAAGATACCGACCAACTCTATCTGAGGTTCTGCCACTACAGCCAAGCGGAGCAATATACGACCCGGCCAAGCAGTTTCTGGATGACGCCTGCATGGAAAGTACGTTTGTTGCGCTGACGGCACAGCCCGCAATGCACCGCAGGACCAAATGTTTCTCTATTAAACACAGCCACTGCATTATTCCAACAAATAGCAAGACGTGCTCACGCGGCGAGTCCTGCTAATAATACTCACGAGCTGCTATACAGTCGTTAAACAATGAATCAGGGGACTGTCAGCAGGCTAAGAACATTTATTGACGTGTTGAACACCACCTGCCCCAGTGATGCGGTAGGCGGTGCCTAGGACGGTCGCGACGGTTTAACAGGTCGGAAAAGGACCCAGGAGCTAAATATCTCTCTCTTGTGCGCGGCTGCGGTTTTGCTTAAGTAACGGATTCCCAACTTCCCTCATGCACCTACTTGCTGCATTGTGGTTCACCACAGTCTTACAGCAGTGAATAGAGAGTTGAGCGCGCCTGCGGGTTTGGCGGGTGCGCGCTGCATAAACGCACAGCGAATGCCTCTCATCCCGACGCAAGAAGCATAGCATTGCTCCTTTCCTAAACAGCCTAGCAACGAGGTATACATAGGCTGATGCCATCGCATGCGCAATCACAATTGTGACGGTGGCGGACGACAGAACCGTAGTAGGCCGCTATCAGATATTGACTATTAAGCAAATCCATATAATATGCGTGTGTGCATCTGCAATTCGCCACAAATGTGCTGCTCTTTCACAGAGGGACCATATCCAAGCCTTGCGGTAAGCGCACAGGCTGAATAGCACACATCTCGAGCGTGCGCTCCATGCTTACCGTGCTGATGACACGCTTTCTGGCGTTGCACTGCTGCTGCATCTAAGTGAGGGCCCCTACCAACCACTGCCTGCTGCTCAACGATGTGCCTGGTTTCCGGCCAAGCTAACACAGCTTTTGCGGTTTCCTTCTGGAAATCCTGCAAACGCTGTGTTGCTCAGAGTGCTTTGAAGCTGCACACCAGCTAAACGGGCAGCTCCTAATTTATGGCATTTGTAATGAGTTAAGTAAACAAACGTACAACAGCAGTGCCTCGATTTAGTGAGGATTCCGGGCAACTCCAAAACGAAAATTCATATTTGCTCCGGTCACTCTAAAGTAGTGCCACAATGAATTCTGTTGCTTGCTCACGCGCTGCATCATGCATGTACTGGTCATCTTTTCCATCGTCTGCCACCCCCCAACCCCCCACTTTCCGGTGCTGAGTTGCTGCCTGCGGAAGTGCCATCTACAGCTTCTAGGGGAGCCTATCAACCATCAAAGCCTTTTATACGGGCGCCTTATGCCAAACTCGGCGTCGGGACGAACACCTACAAACTGGTCGTTTTCGTAGGTTGACGTGCTCACACGAAGCGGGCTACACAAACAAAGTTGCCTGTGCCAAAGACCGACGTAACATCCTAAGATTCACCGAATCCGACTAAGGTAAGTGGCACGCCTAGAAACAGCGTCTTGCAAGTCGCCGTCCATCACGTCCGACTATGTCTCCTCCGTCGACCCGAGGTTCCCACGTCCAAACCTCGCTTTATACGCACTGGCTGCATGTTGAACAAATTAACGTTGCGTTTGCCGTCATGTTGATTAACAGCTCCTAGCCTCCCACTGCCGTTCCATCTACGTGGTGCGGCATTCCATTCACTGCAGACCCATTCCAGCAGCCAGTGCCTTCATACGCGAGCAGGACGTCTACCTAAACCCTACCGTTGACACCTGCAAAAGAATGTCGCACCCAGTCAGCACAGCGCGAAGCGCGCAAAGCACTAAGTATGCGTTCGATAGGCCAAAGAAGCCTTCGTTGAGTCAGCATTCTGTTCAAACGATGCAGCTGCCTACAGGCAGTGTGCCAGATGCAACTGTTCCTTTGCCTCTCAAAGTCTGTTTCACATTCCAGGAACCCGCCATATGCGCACTGGCTGTATGTTGACTGATTCTATCTCATATGTAGTGCGCTGCACAGATGCACAAGCAAGCCTTGCATTATTGCAGCATCTCAATCCTGGTGCGACAAGGGGCTGGTTCATCTCAGAGGCATCTGTGCTTGATTAATCAACAAACGTAGTGCTTGGCCAGACCATTCAATTTGTGGACTCTCTGCATAATGTAGTAGCATATTTTTATTGTGCTGCGTAGATCCAACTACTATTGGTGCATTGCTGCTATGTCAGCCTGCTGGTGAGCCATCTGCAGCTACTGGCAGACCCTATCAAACAGCGAAGCCCTTTATGCGGACGCCTTATGCCAGAGTAGGCGTGCGGACGAACAGCTACAAACACATCGTTTTGGTAGGTTGACGTGCCCACACGAAGAGC
>NW_013570867.1:0-317 GCF_000499745.2 Eimeria mitis | reverse complement strand
ATGCGAGTACGCCTTCTCACTCGACCCGAGGTTCCCACGTCCAAACCTCGCTTTAGACGCACTGGCTGCACGTTGAACAAATTAACGTTGCGCTTGCCGTCATGTTGATTAGCAGCTGCTAGCCTCCCGCTGTCGTTCCATCTACCTGGTGCGGCACCACATTCACTGCAGACCCATTCCAGCAGCCAGTGCCTTCATACGCGAGCCGGACTTCTACCTAAACCCTACCGTTGACACCTGCAAAAAGATGTCGCATCCAGACAGCACAGCGCGAAGCGCGCAAAGCACTAACTATGCGTTCGATAGGCCAAAGAAGC
>NW_013570866.1:5341-8057 GCF_000499745.2 Eimeria mitis | reverse complement strand
TATATATATATATATATATATATATATATATATATATATATATATATATATATATATGTATATTTATATAGACTCACCTGAGCCACTGTGCGTATCTGCTGGCTCTGTTGATATGTGGGGGTATGCCTTTGCCTACAACGGCTTTGAGGAGTTTATCGCTGAAGTGGTTGCAGTTGTTGTTAATAATATCATAAGAAGAAGGGGGAAAGGCCTTACGAAAGGCGACAACAACACCATACAACTCCGATACACTCAGACTACAAGACCCCATATATAAACTATACTCATATGAACCCTGTAAGAAACTATGCACGCCGTCAATGCGAGGATTATACTCAGAGCATGTCACACCGAAACGCTCCCCAAAGCTGTATTCAAGTTCCCCTATCTGCACGCCTGAAACAAAAAAAACAAACGCAATACACCATATATTTCATAATTATTTAAATGTTATATTCATGTCGTTAATATGTATACAGTACATACACATACACACCAAATATATAACACATACGCATGCTGATCTAACGCCTGCTCCTGATGCTGCTACAGGTACTGTTGCAGTTGTTGCTGCTGCTGCTGCTGGAGTTTTACTGCAGCAATTCATACCCAGCAACGAACGCAAAGCAACATCTTTCTGTGCCGACAATAAAAGTTTTTATGGCTTAAAGGGATTGCGTTTCTCAAGGATCTGCTGATAGCGCATGGGCGGCTCTACAGTGATCTGTGTATGTACAGCGGCTGGGCTGCACATGCAGCTTGCTGAGGGGCCAGGAGTTGCAAGAAAGGGGATAAAGAGGTGAAATAGAAGCTGGTAAAAAGAAGAAAAACTGAATAAATTGCTTACTGGTGTGGTAAAGGCCGCAGGGCGCGCAGCAATCAGGGGAACCATCGATTTTGTAGATGTTCAAGTACACATCGGGGCTCGGCATGATGGATGGGGGGGAACCTTCGGTTTGTTTCCGAAGGAAAATTCAGTTAAATTAATAAATTAATAAATAAAAAAAAGAAAAAGAATACCTGTGGACGGGGATTGATGCGTGAACAAGGCTGGTGTTCTCTTTCCGCCTGAGTCCGCGCCTCGCCTCCTTAGAGAAACTAGGAGGTCAAGCAGAAGTTTGAGTGCAATTTATTGAAAAGAGTGGAAATAAACTTAATTTAAGAAGTATTTTAAAACATTTCATTCAATAATAATCCTCTTTTTCTCCTAATCAAGCCCGTATTCTGCAGTTTCCTCCTGAGCGATCTGAGCTGTCTGTACACCCCAGAATGGCATCGCGGGTGAACCGGTTCTGTTCTCTTCTTTCTACGCCAGAACAAATTTATGTACGAAAGCATCCGATCTGTTGCAAAAATAATATTATATTTAATTTAATAATAAATAAAACCAACAGTATTCTTCCATTCTCCCCGGTAAGCTTGTTTTCTTCTCCATACAACACCACCCCTTTGCTAGTTTCCTCGCGACCGACTGCGGTGATCACGCCGCTGTTCAGATCGTCGTTGCAGCATTTCCCCCAAAACTCAGAAAATATTTTCACTTATTTGAGTCGTTTATCTCTATAAAGGTTAATTAAAATGTTTAATTTCAGACTGGATCCTCGCAATCCGCACCGAGTATCGATAGAAATCGCCTCTATACAGCAAATACAGTAGGTGGGACAACAACGATAGGAATAGCTGTAATAGGGAAAACCTAATAATAACGGCTGTAATTATAATAAAAGTATTAGTAATTATAATAATATAAAGATGATCGTAAACCATCTCATGTTGTAGATACAGCACAGAAAGAGAAACGAACGGATCTGCTGCAATGATTCAAAAGAAAACAAAGAAAACGCCAAAAAATATATTTGGGGAATTTCTTCTTTCTACAGCCGAAAACATAAATAAAAGAAAAATAAAAATGAGGCGGAGTCGCTTGGCTTGGAAGCCATTTAAGCCAATTGCAGTGTATATACACCTAATTAACAAATCTAAATTAATTATCTTTAAAGAATATATTTTATTACTAATTAAAAATATACCTTACTATTAATTAATACATAAAACAACGTTAAATGCTTTCAGTAATGATGTACACTTGTCCACATATATATATACATATATATATATATATATATATATATATATATATATATATATATATTTATATATATATATATATAGTGCACATGCGAGACGTTACGCGGACACAGGAAGCTTCTTTCATACAAATGGGGAAGAAGCAGGTCTCTTCGTTTTGACTCTGATGCTGCGGTTGCTGCTGCAGCTGATGGCTGCTGCTGCTGCTGCAGCTGCTGCTGTTGCTAGAGCTTCCTCTGCTGCTGTTTCTGTTGCTGCCATAGCTATCCCTTCTCTCGGTGATTCGCATTTGCTGCTAGAGAATATTTGTTTCCTTTTATTTATTTTTAATTAATGTTGTCGTTTGTCTACATGTGTGTATCTATCTGTCTCTGTCTCTTTGTCTGTTGCTCTGTCTCTCCATCTCTCTTTCTGTCTCTCTCTTTCTCTCTTTCTCTCTTTCCCTTTATCTGTCTCTTTCTGTGTCTGTCTATCTCTTTGTTTTTTTTGTTTTTTTGTTTGTTTGTTTGTTTGTGCTGCTGCAGCAGCATTGCTTCGCAGAACAAAAAAAGAAAAACAGAAAAACAAAGAGAAGACAACTGAACGAGAAACACGACAGATGACGACAAAAAAAATAAAAAAAACAAAG
>NW_013570866.1:4700-5319 GCF_000499745.2 Eimeria mitis | reverse complement strand
ATATATATATATATATATATATATATATATATATATATATATATATATATATATATATATATATTAAACTCACGCATACATGCATGCATGCATGCGTGCATGCATATCAGAGGTGTCGATACACCTCAAACTACATTTGCCTCGCCGAAAAGGAGAAAGAAAATATAAATTTATACAAATGCGCTCACACCGGTGGCTTCGCGCCCAGCTATTAGGATGTTGATGTCATAGGTACCTTCGTAAGTATACAGTGCCTGTCAGCAGCGGCAGCAGCAGCAGCAGCAGCAGCAGCAGAAGCAGCAGCAGCAGCAGCAAAAGAGATGAATTCAAGGTCTAGCCAGTGGAAACAGGCAGCAACAATCCGGCTGTATGTACACCGGAAGGGGAGACAGCAGATGAATCGATTGCAGCAGCAGCAGCAGCAGCAGCAGCAGCAGCAAGAGCGTAAGCAGTATCATCATCAGTATGATCATCAGCAATAGCAGCAGCAGCAGCAGCAGCAGCAAGAGGAGCAGTAGCAGTAACAAAACAAAACACCAGCACCACTACAACAATCAGGACAACAAAACCAAACCAACCCACCGAAGAAAGAACAAAACAAAGAAAAAAGCAAAAACAA
>NW_013570866.1:3698-4600 GCF_000499745.2 Eimeria mitis | reverse complement strand
AGGAGCAGTAGCAGTAACAAAACAAAACACCAGCACCACTACAACAATCAGGACAACAAAACCAAACCAAACCACCGAAGAAAGAACAAAACAAAGAAAAAACCAAAAACAAAAAAAAAAAAAAGAAAAAAACTTTACCTCTATGTCTGCCATAGCTTTTGCAACATGATACTGCAGCAGTATGCCGTTGCCCCCCATAATTTCTCTGCATAGTTTGACGCCTTCTCGGGCCCACAGAGAGTTTGTAGCTTTTACTAGGGCTATTAAACCCATCGACGATGAGCCTTTGTCTAGACGCCGAGCTAAACCCAATGATAAAGATAAACAGCCCTGGATAGACACGCATACACACTCTATATAGATATATTATATATATATTTTATATATTTTTTATGGGTGGGCAGAACCACTGGTCAGACCACTGGTCCACTCAAAAGGCAGATCGCCCGGGATATGAAATTAATATTTTGGTCTACAGAGCAACAACATTAAAAAGAATACAAAGAACTCATAAAATAAAATATAAAGAGGGTAACAACAGAAGAAGAAAATAAAACAAAATGAAAAAACAAGAAAAAAAGAAGGAAAAAAAGAAAACAAACTGAAAAAAAACAAAGCAAATAGAAAAAGAGAACAAAAGAAAAAAAAAAGCTAAAAAAAGCAAAAGCAAAGAACCAACAAAAAATAAACCAACCCAACGTATCCCCAAAGCAAACAAAAAGCAAAACCAGAAAACAAAAAAACAAAAGAATAAAAAAATAAAAAAAAATAAAAAATAAAAAATTACATTAGCAAGCCCCAAGGCCCTCATGAGCCTCTCCTGCACCAACTGAAATTTCGTCAGCGGACAGCCAAACTGAACACGAGAACTGCAATATAACAAAGACGAGTCGTACGCCCCT
>NW_013570866.1:3229-3598 GCF_000499745.2 Eimeria mitis | reverse complement strand
CATGCATGCGTTGTGTGTGTGTGTGTGTGTGTGTGTGTGTGTGTGTCTGTGTGTGTGTGTGTGTGTGTATTTAGGTGCTTACATACATGCCTATAGATATGCATGCGTGCATGCGTGTATATAGATGTGGGCGTCTATAGATATGCATGCATGCATGCACATGCATGCATGCATGCATGCATGCATGCAAGTTTGCATGCAAGCATCAGCAGAAGAAGCAAATTAATATCTACATGTATCCAGCTACCCGCAAAACAACAATCTCCCCCCCTTTCTTTCTCTCTCTTTCTCTACTACCTAGCTGGGTAGCTACCTACCCAGCTAGGTAGCTAGCTAGCTAGCTAGCTGGCTAGCTAGCTAGCTAGCTAG
>NW_013570866.1:1845-3129 GCF_000499745.2 Eimeria mitis | reverse complement strand
GACGCCGAGCTAAACCCAATGATAAAGATAAACAGCCCTGGATAGACACGCATACACACTCTATATAGATGTATTGTATATACATTTTATATGTTTTTTATGTGTGGGCAGAACCACTGGTCAGACCACTGGTCCACTCAAAAGGCAGATCGCCCGGGATGTGAAATTAATATTTTGGTGTAAAGAGGAACAAGATTAAAAAGAATACAAAGAACTAATAAAATAAAATATAAAGAGGGTAACAACAGAAGAATAAAATAAAACAAAATGAAAAAACAAGAAAAAAAGAAGGAAAAAAAGAAAACAAACTGAAAAAAAACAAAGAAAATAGAAAAAGAGAACAAAAGAAGAAAAAGAGCTAAAAAAAGCAAAAACAAAGAACCAACAAAAAATAAACCAACCCAACGTATCCCCAAAGCAAACAAAAAGCAAAACCAGAAAACAAAAAAACAAAAGAATAAAAAAATAAAAAAAAATAAAAATAAATAAAAATTACATTAGCAAGCCCCAAGGCCCTCATGAGCCTCTCCTGCACCAACTGAAATTTCGTCAGCGGGCAGCCAAACTGAAAGCGAGAACTGCAGTACAACAAAGACGAGTCGTACGCCCCTACACACACACACACACAGACGCATGCGTGCAGATGCATGCATGCAGATGCATGCATGCAGATGCATGCATGCAGATGCATGCATGCATGCGTTGTGTGTGTGTGTGTGTGTGTGTGTGTGTGTGTGTGTGTGTCTGTGTGTGCGTGTGCATTTAGGTGCTTACATACATGCCTATAGATATGCATGCGTGCATGCGTGTATATAGATGTGGGTGTCTATAGATATGCATGCATGCATGCACATGCATACATGCATGCATGCATGCATGCATGCATGCATGCAAGTTTGCATGCAAGCATCAGCAGAAGAAGCAAATTAATATCTACATCTATCCAGCTACCCGCAAAACAACAACCTCCCCCCCTTTCTTTCTCTTTCTCTACCTACCTACCTACCCAGCTAGCTAGCTAGCTAGCTAGCTACATAGCTAGCTAGCTGGCTAGCTAGCTAGATATATATGTGTGTGTATTGGTACCTATAAGCACGCCGGCGCATGCAGCAGCAACGAGTGCCCTAGAGGAGTGTAGGACTTTCTTAAGGTTCTCTCCGGCATTCATTTTATTATCGAGAGAAACAAAACAATCAAAAAGAGATATATCTGTGTTCGTTATACACCGCAGCGATGCCTTTCCTTCTATTGCAGATACATGCAAACCAGGCGTCCCCTTCTCCT
>NW_013570866.1:1521-1703 GCF_000499745.2 Eimeria mitis | reverse complement strand
AAATAAATTAAATTAAATAAATTAAATAAATTAAATAAATTAAATAAATTAAATAAATTAAATAAATTAATTAAATTAATTAAATTAAATAAAATAAATAAATAAATTAAATAAATTAAATAAAAATATGAATTATGCGTAGAAAGAAAACAGAAAGAAAGAGAAAAGCATCGATTGTGTGT
>NW_013570866.1:597-1421 GCF_000499745.2 Eimeria mitis | reverse complement strand
CCAGTACAGGTGTGCGCCTTCCTGCAGCCAGAAACACAATAAATATTTTATTTATTTATTTATTTTATTTATTTTATTTATTTGTTTATTTGTTTTTTTATTTTTTTTCTGTTTCTTTTTTTATAAGATGATGGTGTGATCTCGTCAAACCGCAGAATTCAACTTTCATGTCAACGCAAATGCAGAAAGTACTGAAACCAAATATGCATGCAAACAAAAAACAGCAAATTAAATAAATTAAATAAATTAAATAAATTAAATAAAATAAATAAATTAAATAAATTAAATAAATTAAATAAATTAAATAAAATAAATAAAATAAATAAAAATATGAATTATGCGTAGAAAGAAAACAGAAAGAAAGAGAAAAGCATCGATTGTGTGGCTGCGTCTGCTGCTCATAGAGAGAGATATATAAATATAAACACAAAAATAAACACAAATACAAAACTATAAACGCAAATATATAAAAATAAATACAAATATACAAACCCAAACACAAACAACTAAATATAAACAAAAAAAAACAAAAAAAATGAGAAATTACGATGAGAAAAGCGTCGACCTGCTGTGTGTCTTTTGTCTGCTGCCCATAGATACATCTATAAATATAAACACAAATATAAACACAAATATAAACACAAAAACAGAACTATAAACGCAAATATATAAAAACAAACATAAATATACAAACCCCAACCCAAACAACTAAAAATAAACAAAAAAAAAACAGAAAAAAAGGATAAATTACAATGAGAAAAGCGTCGATGTGTTGGGTGTCTTCGTCAGCTGCCCATAGAACAATAACATCCGCCTGCAGCGCA
>NW_013570866.1:0-497 GCF_000499745.2 Eimeria mitis | reverse complement strand
GCTCATAGAGAGAGATATATAAATATAAACACAAAAATAAACACAAATACAAAACTATAAACGCAAATATGTAAAAATAAAAACAAATATACAAACACAAACACAAAAAACTAAACAAAAACAAAAAAAAAACAAAAAAAAAGAGAAATTACGATGAGAAAAGCGTCGACCTGCTGTGTGTCTTTGTGTGCTGTCCATAGATACATCTATAAATATAAAAACAAATATAAAAACAAATATAAACACAAAAACAGAACTATAAACGCAAATAAATAAAAACAAACATAAATATACAAACCCCAACCCAAACAACTAGAAATAAACAAAAAAAAACAGAAAAAAAGGATAAATTACAATGAGAAAAGCGTCGACGTGTTGGGTGCCTTCGTCAGCTGCCCATAGAACAATAACATCCGCCTGCAGCGCGTTCCCTATCCACCTTTTATTGCCGTTTATTATAAACCCTTTTTCTGTTTTTTTATATTTTGTTTTTATTT
>NW_013570865.1:6577-8150 GCF_000499745.2 Eimeria mitis | reverse complement strand
TCCGTTGGCAGACCCTGGTGTACATACACCCCAAAACCCTAAACCCTAAAAAACCCTAAACCCTAAAAAATCCTAAACCCTTGAAATATTCAACAGTCAATACACGGATGTAATTCTACTCGGAACGCAACGTGGTGTGATCCTTGTAAACCCTAAACCCTCACTGTACATCCTTCTATACCCTAAACCCTAAACCCTAAACCCTCACTGCATATCCCTCTAAACCCTAAACCCTAAACCCTAAACCCTCACCGCATATCCCATCTCTTTTTCTTCTGCTTCGCGGACTTGAAGGATGAGACGAACTCCGTTTAGGACTTGTTCTCTGAATTTCCTTTGCTGCATGATGCTGCAACAGAAAAAAAAAAAAAGGGTTTAGGGTTTAGGGTTTAGGGTTTGTTCTCCCCGAGTAAACCACCAACTTCATATATCTCTCTTGCAGCTGTAAAAAACCTAGGGTTTACTAGGGTTTAGTGTTTCACATGCTAAGCGTATAAAATTAGGGTTTATAAGTGTAAACCCTAAGGTATAAACACAAGGAGCAGGGTATATAAAAAAAAAATTTTTTTTTGACATTTTGAGGGTTTAGGGTTTATGAGGGTTTATGAGGGTTTAGGGTTTACGAGTCTATGGCGAGTAGAGCTTGTTCTCTTGCTTCTGGTTCCGGGTCTGTTTGTGCAATACATAGAGCTTGTTGTACATTTAGATTGTATCCTTTTCCTCCTTTTTTTTGTTTTATTTGATAGGGCAAAACAAAACGAATAAATTTAATTAAAGAACGGAGGGTTTGTCTCCAGCTTATAAACCCTCGATAAGGTAAACGTAAAAAGGGTTTTATAGATTCTCCTGTTGCTGAACCATCCAAAGCCCCAAATATTGTATCTGCATGCAAAGATGATGCTGCTGATACTATCTTTATATTCTCCTCATATAACCTGCAATATATACACCCCAAACCCTAAACCCTAAACCCTAAACCCTAAACCCTGAAAAAATCTATATACCCTGCTGCTTAAAAGAAGATGCTGTGTAGAGGTTTTTGTATCTAGGGTTTATGATTAGGGTTTATTTAGTTTTAGGGTTTAGGGTTTACGATTAGGGATTAGGGTTTAGGATTAGGGTTTACGATTAGGGGTTGTTTATGATTAGGGTTTAAGGCTCAGGAATCGGGTTTAGGGTTTACGATTAGGGTTTGTTTAAGATTAGGGTTTAGGGTTTGATATTAGGGTTTAGGGTTTAATATTAGGGTTTAGGGTTTACAGGTCAGCCTCAGCCTCTAGCTCTGGGTCATCTTGTATGATTTGTCTATCGATTCTGAGTTTCTTATTTAGGGTTTACATCTAGGGTTTGTTTACCCCTAGGGTTTACCATTACTATTAGGGTTTAATATTAGGGTTTAGGGTTTAGTATTAGGGTTTAGGGTTTAGGGTTTAGGGTTTACTGGTCCGCCTCAGCTTCTAGCTCTGGGTCATCGTTGATGATTTGTCTATCTATTCTGAGTTTATTATTTAGGGTTTACATCTAGGGTTTGTTTACCCCCAAGGTTCAGTATTAGGGTTTAGGGTTTAATATT
>NW_013570865.1:6190-6477 GCF_000499745.2 Eimeria mitis | reverse complement strand
GGGTTTACTGGTCCGCCTCGGCTTCTAGCTCTGGGTCATCTTGTATGATTTGTCTATCGATTCTGAGTTTATTATTTAGGGTTTACATCTAGGGTTTGCTTACCCCTAGGGTTCAGTATTAGGGTTTAGGGTTTAATATAAAAATTAGGGTTTAGGGTTTAGGGTTTAGGGTTTACTGGTCCGCCTCGGCTTCTAGCTCTGGGTCATCTTGTATGATTTGTCTATCGATTCTGAGTTTTTTATTTAGGGTTTACATCTAGTTTACCCCTAGGGTTTACCATTACTAT
>NW_013570865.1:2506-3230 GCF_000499745.2 Eimeria mitis | reverse complement strand
GGGTTTAGGGTTTAGGGCTTAGGGCTTACGTGGCGTTTAGGGTTTAGGGTTTAGGGTTTAGGGTTTAGGGTTTAGGGCCATATTAGGCCCTCTTAGCTTCACACGAGGGTTTAAGATTTACTAACTCTCCACCATCGAGGCCCCACAGTCTCTCTGAGGGTTTGAGGTGTGGGGTTTAGGGTTTAGGGTTTAGGGTTTAGGGTTTAGTGTTGAGGGTTTAGGGTTTAGGGTTTAGGGGTTAGTTTTGGTTAGAGACTGTGGTGGGTCCTGAGTTTCAAGTGGTTTGGTGCTTTGGGTGAAGCAAACCCTAAACCCTAAACCCTAAACCCTAAACCCTCAGCTGGAGATGAGGGTTAGAGCGGTTGCTGCTCTTGTCTTCTCTTTTATCTGCTGCTGCAGCAGCAGCAAGCTGCTGCTAGCAGCAGCAACAACAGAATCAGCAGCAGAAGATGCTGACGCTGCTGCTGTAGGCCCTGCAGCAGCAGCTAGACCAGCAGCAGCGCATGCAGCAGCAGAAGACGCAGCAGCAGCAGCAGCAGCACCAGCAGGTGCAGCAGCAGCAGACACAGCAGCAACGAATGCAGCAGCAACAGATGCAGCAGCAGCAGCTGCTGCTCCTGCTGCTGCCGAAAAGGGATGTGGCTGCTGCAAGAAGAAAGCAGCAGCAGCAGCAGCAGCAGCAGCGGCAGAAGCAGAAGCAGCAGCAGCAGCTGAAGCAGCAGCA
>NW_013570865.1:1661-2406 GCF_000499745.2 Eimeria mitis | reverse complement strand
GAAGACGCAGCAGCAGCAGCAGCAGCACCAGCAGGTGCAGCAGCAGCAGACACAGCAGCAACGAATGCAGAAGCAACAGATGCAGCAGCAGCAGCTGCTGCTCCTCCTGCTGCAGAGAAGGGATGTGGCTGCTGCAAGAAGAAAGCAGCAGCAGCAGCAGCAGCAGCAGCGGCAGAAGCAGAAGCAGCAGCAGCAGCTGAAGCAGCAGCAGCAGCAGCAGCAGCAGCAGACACTGCAGCAGCAGCAGATAGCGCAGCAGCAGGAGAACGCTCCGGTGGATGCTGTAAGAAGAAAGCAGCAGCAGCAGCAGCAGCAGCAGCAGCAGCAGCAGCACCAGCAGCAGCAGCAGCACCAGCAGCAGCAGGGGGTGGCGGCGGCTGCTGCAAGAGCAAAGCAGCAGCAGCAGCAGCAGCAGCAGCAGCAGCAGAAGCAGCAGCAGGAGCTCATCAACCTGCTGAAGGAAACAAAAGCAGCTGCTGCGGTGTAATGCCGATGGCGTTTCAGGCTTCTACGCACACTGTTATTCTTTTTAGGTCTTGGGAGACAATCAACGTAAACCCTAAACCCTAAACCCTAAACCCTAAACCCTAAACCCTCAGGGGCAGGGGTATGCACAGATCGAGGGGCTGTAGTCTTGTAGCATTGTTTTGTAGGGTTTAGGGTTTAGGGTTTAGGGTTTATGGTTAATAAGGAAACTAAAGGGTTAAAGGGTTTAGAAGGGTTTAGGGTTTATATTTTTGTTTTT
>NW_013570865.1:0-822 GCF_000499745.2 Eimeria mitis | reverse complement strand
CTGCTGCGGCAGCAGGTAGACAGCTGGGTAGCAGCAGCAGCAGCAGCAGCAGCAGCAGCAGCAGCAGCAGGAGCAGGAGGAGAGAAGAACAAGGGTTGCGTGCCGCTGCGTTTCCGGCTGCTTCGCTCGGGTGTATATACAGCTGTTTATGCTTTTGATTATATTCTTATGTTGGTAGTAATGTCATTTAATTTATTTCTTTTTTTTTCTGTTTGTTTAGGGTTAGGGTTTGGGGTTTTCTGTATAGGGCATAAGCTCAGCAGCAGCAGCAGCAGCAGCAGCAGCAGCAGCAGCAGCAACAACTGCAGCAAATTAGATGGACCACAGGGATGCAAGCTAGACCCTGCCTGCTGCGGGGTTTAGTATTTAGCTTTAGTCCTAGCAGCAGCAGCAGCAGCAGCAGCTGCTGCTGCTGCTGCTGCTGCTGCTGCTGCTGCTGTCGTTGTTGTTGGTGTTGTTGCAGTATCTGCTGCTGCTGTAGTACACAGAGCAGCAGAAGCAACAGCAGCAACTGCTGCTGCTGCTGCTGCTGCAGCTGCTACTGCTGCAGCACACACAGCAGCAGCAGCAGCAGAAGCAGCAGCAGCAGCAGCAGCAGCAGCAGCAGGAGAAAGATGAAATAGTGATTGTCTTTGTATTTATTTTGTTTTTATTTGTTTCTGTGTTTATTTGGGGTGTATGTAGAGACATCTGTATTTGTTGTTTATCTCCTTTTCTCTCTTTTTTTTTCTTTTTCTTTTTTTTTCTTTTTCTCTTTTATTTATATTTATTTTATTTTATTTTAATTTATATTTTAATTTATTTTAATTTATTTATTTATAA
>NW_013570864.1:6285-7980 GCF_000499745.2 Eimeria mitis | reverse complement strand
CCTCAAGGACAGGAGAGAGGCGGTTGCCTCTTCAGCCTGCAGTTGGAATCTCGCTGAACCCTGAACCGCTCCCTGTCCTGAGCTCTTGTGGATAAACTCCTTAAGTTTTGGCTACGCGTGTTTTGTTCGGAAGTGACTGCTTTCCAGCAGCAGAAGAGTTTTCCGTATGCAACTCAGCAGTAGATCAGAGAAGGATGCGTAGGAAATGCATGCTACTGCAGGTGATGTTTCCCCGTATGAGGGTAGACGTAACAGCACTAGACCAGAAAAGCATAGGTAGTATCCGCATGCTATTGCAGGTGATGCTTCTCCATAAGCCAGTAGACGTAACAGCACTCATTCAGACAAACAGGCATAGTTTCCGCATGCTAGTATAGGTGATGTTTCTCCGTAGGCGAGTGGACACAGCTACAGCGCACAACAACAGAAGCGGCCACTGGTCTTCGAGGTTTCCTCGGGAATAATTGCGGCTACCGAGCATCAACTTGCTTCTGTCCCTCATGCGCCGTCCATGTGCAGGAATTTGCAGGCACATAAGGATAGGCAGGAGACAGTGGGGAAGCACAGGCGCAGCCTGTCGGCCCCTCTCCAGGTGCTGCCCCGGTGAGAGCAACGACGCTGCAGTGCTCTATTCCCACAGACAAATGCAGCGGCCTTCGTCGTTCAGTCGGTCTCAGTACCTCCTTCTGACCGCTTGACCCTGTAGGCAGCGGCTATTGCACTAAAAGACTATTGGCAGCCAACTGGAGGCGCAGATAGTCGGAAAGATGGTTAGGGAAGTTTAGGATCCCTTGCTGAGAATCAGAATAAGGAAATGACAAAGTGTATGATAAGAGCTATCAGTCAGTAGTTCGCCTATGGAACATTCTATGCCCCTTCGTTGCTGTACTTTGGGCTTCTGACTAGGGCCTTGGTCTCCACCGAGCAAATTCACTGTGCTGCGTGATATATTCTACTACGGCGAGTTCCAGGTGCTCTGACAAGCGTTGCATAGCCTTCCAATACTAACTAGTTTAAAACTGCGTGATCGACCACCCTGAATTGAATGAGCGTCGCAACCCTGACCATTGGTTTCAAGATGCCTGTCGAATGCGCGAGAGGCAGACTGTTAAGCAGGAACCTTTGTAGAGTGTAGGGTGAATTGACAAATAGACAAACTTCAACTGCTCGTCGAGCACATGGAGACAGGCCTTTCCGCCAACTAACGCATGCTGCAATGTCTCGATTCTCTGTGCCCAGTGGTCGCATGCCACGCTCTATGAAACAGTGCATCATTCACTTTGTTGCGCTAATGAACTAAATGAAGTACGTCCAAAACAGTTTATCTGCATTATAGACCATGTAAAATGTGGAAGGGAAGGGTAGGGGGACGCAGACCACGAGAACAGGCGAAGGCTGCGGCCTCCCGGATAGTTGTTCCAAGAGGTATTTCTACTGCCTGAAAGGCGAGATGTTAAGGGTCAGCCCTCTTGAAATAAGTGACACACGTGCAAAAGGCATTGGTTGAAGTTTTCTTCAACTTATAAGGGGAGGCATTTATGCCTGCCAGCGTAAGCCGCTGTGTCGCCACCCTGTGTCCGGTGGTCGCACGTTACATCGTCGGAAAACGGGGGAGCCGATAGGCCGAACGAATAGAATGAATTAAGCAAATCTAAGACAATTAAGTAGGTCGATCGAATAAGCGAAGGGTGGAAG
>NW_013570864.1:3628-6185 GCF_000499745.2 Eimeria mitis | reverse complement strand
AAGCGCAGCGGAACGCCGACAACCAGGACGGGCAAGGGCTGCGCTTGGCGGGCCAGTGACCCGGGCCCGCGCAGGGCCTCCGTCCAGCTAGCCGATATCATGATATACACTACAGTTCACTTTTATAAAGCTCTACTTTTCGATAAAGATTGCTTTCTTTATTGCGACAAACTTGGACTTGCCCCGACTTGCTTCTTCTTCTGTCTCTGTAGCATCCCCAGCGTCTCGGCTGTCTCTGCGAGCATCGACGTCCGAAGGTCTCTCTCTCGAAACGGCTACAGTCACTGTAGTTTAAGATGGGGAACAGCAAAAGGAAGCAGCGCTCTAGACGCTCCAAACATCTTCTTCTCGCTGTAAGCCCGGGCGATGGCGACCAGACGAGCCCTCCTCAGATGCCGGAAACGACCATGGCCGACAACGACGGCGCCGAGAATGCCGATGCGCCCGCACCAGAACCCAGTGCTGAAGAGCCTACTGCCTTTAATGCGGAATTGTAAGTGTCCCATCCCCCCCGTCATCTTCGTGTTCTTCCGAAATATGTTCGGCCTTGCCGTCTGTGCTGCACTCACGGGCACATGCAGCCGCCGCCTGTGTTGATTTCATGTGCATATGCATTCCTCCCCCCTGGAAACCCTATATTGTTTGTTTGGGACTAATAGAGATAATCTCATCGCCGGTAGCATGGCACATCGACTTTTCGCTTGCCACTCCATTACGGTAGCTGTGTCGCGTGACATTGAACTCCAAGCATCTCCTTCTGCTTCCTCCGGTTTGTTCAGGCTGACCACTTTGACCCAGCTCGAGCCCACAGAAAATCCAGAGATTTCAACGGACACCGCAGCAACAAACGACTCTACGCCTGCTCCTTGCCCCAAGGCCCGCTCTACGCCTCGAAAAAGCCGCGTCGTGCCCATGCACAAACCTCACAGAAGGCCACGAACGGCTCATAATTCCTATTATTAACTTGCAGGTATCATCTGCCCCACGAGCATGGAGGAGCAACTTAACATTTGTTTGGCTGTGGCGAAGAACTTGCTTGGTTCGGTATCCTGCAGCAGGGAACCCTGATATCTGATCCGGGCGGCCGACGGCTGTCGTCCTGCTCTGCTTCCGCTCCACGATGAAGTTCCGGTCAACGCTTCCTGCGCTCCATCCTCCGACGAAAGGCTTTACAAACCAACTGGTCGGAGCGGTGAGTGCCCTGAACAAAAGCGCAAACCCCTTTATCGTCTTACGCTTCCCGTTGGTCACTTCTCTTAAGCCGCTGCCCCAGCAACCACCAGCGGACCTACTCCGCTTTGCGAGAGAGAAGCTGCTGCCAGCATGGGTGTATCTTCTTCACAGCAGCAGCAAACGCACAGAACCACAGGCGAAGCTGCACAGGAGGGACGTGCAGCCAATGCCACTTATAGTCAGCAAACGTCCTTCTGTCCTGGGGGGGACTGCAGAGGAAAGGCAGCTGTCGCTTTAGCCAGCACCTTAAATCTCGTTTAACCCCCAACAGTTGCCTTTTTTGTGTTCACTTGGCAGAACTGCTTTTGGTTTTAGTTTTGGGCGCTAAGCAACAACTCAGGAGCGCGTGTCTAGTATCCACACGCGGGCATATATGGTGCTCCGGCATAGACAGTTAAACGTAGTTACGATACACAACAAAAGTAACGGCGACGGCAGCTGGGTATGTCTTCGAGGTCCCCTTGAGGACAGCTAGGACGGTCAAGTTGTCGTCCCCAAGGCGCTGCCAACGTGCATGCGCATGCAGACGAGAGCAGGCACGTTATAGGGAAAAAGACAACATGTAGTGCATCGTCTCTACGGATACGTGCTGCGGAGATCGCAATTCACTCCGCCGCAGCATCGCAGTAAACGCCCCGCCCCCCTGACAGCAGGCACTCCACTAAAGGAGTAATTGCAGCCAAATGGGCGCTCAGATACAAGCGGCTACGGGCGCCTGCAAGTGGTGGAGGACATGGCTAAGCAGCTTTGTTTGCTGGTAATCGAATACACTCCAGTAAATGCGGTCCCGAAACCACCGTATTAAAGGATAGACATTGACACAAAGTCTGAACATGAAACACACGTATGATATCTAAATGTAAACCAGTTGAAATGCGCAGACTTGGATTGAAAATAGGGGGATTGAACATACCTAAATATGCAAAATATGGAATGAACGGATGTGAAAATAATATATCGATGTTCCCTTCAGGCGTTTTTACCATTCGGGCATCATGAACTGCGCGTCGCTTTCTTTTTCTGTTTCAGTCACGCGCAGACCTAGTACGGCATCTTTGCTGCTTTCATGCGTATATGGAGTCCACCCTCTACAAAAAACTTTTTCTCGCACTCCTGACAAAAAACGCTAAGCTCATCCCTAGGCTGCCGACGGCGCAGCAGGCTCTTAGCCGCGGCATTCAGCTGTGTAAGAACTCAGAGATAAGCAGCATATGATGACGAGGAAAGCGTGAGAAACTCTTAGTTTCATGGGGTTCAACAGGGCGAAGGAAAGGAGAGAGAGATCCTCCTGGCTTACCGAGATACCGAAACTTTCTTTTTTTAA
>NW_013570864.1:3044-3378 GCF_000499745.2 Eimeria mitis | reverse complement strand
GAGCCTACTGGGTCGGCTCCTGCTTGCTGGCTGAGCCAGTCGGCTGCGACAGCCACCACGCAGCACCCGTGTAGTATCTAGCTGTGAGTGTAGATATATGAAACTACTAGCAGCGACGACCTCACAAGCAACATAGATGTAGTTGTATTCAAGAAATACAAAATAACAGCGAAGACGGGATATCATGATACTAACTAATGTAATAGAACTGCACTGTTGTAGTGCGCCCGCACTACAATCGCTCTGCTGGTGCTCAGTGTGTCCCCCCCAAATAGTAAATTGTTCTTTTCCTTCATTGAAGAAATTCGTTACGGTATTTCATGCAATTCATTCC
>NW_013570864.1:2235-2944 GCF_000499745.2 Eimeria mitis | reverse complement strand
GAGCCTACTGGGTCGGCTCCTGCTTGCTGGCTGAGCCAGTCGGCTGCGACAGCCACCACGCAGCACCCGTATAGTATCTGGCTGTGAGTGTAGATACATGAAACTACTAGCAGCGACGAGCTCACAAGCAACATAGATGTAGTCGTATTCAAGAAATACAAAATAACAGCGAAGACGGGATATCATGATACTAACTAATGTAATAGAACTGCACTGTTGTAGTGCGCCCGCACTACAATCGCTCTGCTGGTGCTCAGTGTGTCCCCCCCAAATAGTAAATTGTTCTTTCCCTTTATTGAAGAACTTCGTTTCGGTATTTAATGCAATTCATTCTTTATTAGCTCCCGTTTGCCTGGGCGTGGGGGGCGAAGGCGCACGCCGTCGAGGCGTCGCCTCCCTCACCGTAGCGTAGATGGGGGGCCCCTGGGGGCCCCAGTGGGGCAGCCTTCCCTCTGAGGAGCCCCAGCAAGATGCTGTTGACTCACTTGGGGATGCAGCACGAAACACAGGCAGCAGCCAGCGACAGCGAGGAGGCAGCAGCGCTCTCCCGCACAGGGGGTGGACATACACCGCACAGCAGCAGCGGCGTCACGCCCATCTCTGCACCCGACTCCTCCAGCACCTCGAACGTTATCTCCACGCCCAACAGGGAGACCAACAGCAGCAGCAGCAGCAGCAGCAGCAGCAGCAACCACAGCAGCAGCAGCAA
>NW_013570864.1:356-2135 GCF_000499745.2 Eimeria mitis | reverse complement strand
TCACCGTAGCGTAGATGGGGGGCCCCTGGGGGCCCCAGTGGGGCAGCCTTCCCTCTGAGGAGCCCCAGCAGGATGCTGTTGACTCACTTGGGGATGCAGCACGAAGCACAGGCAGCAGCCAGCGACAGCGAGGAGGCAGCAGCGCTATCCCGCACAGGGGGTGGACATACACCGCACAGCAGCAGCGACGTCACGCCCATCTCTGCACCCGACTCCTCCAACACCTCGAACGTTATCTCCACGCCCAACAGGGAGACCAACAGCAGCAGCAGCAGCAGCAGCAGCAGCAGCAGCAACCACAGCAGCAGCAGCAGCAGAAGCGGCTTTTTTGTTCCCTGGAGGTTCTTGCCCGCCGTGCGAGTGCTTGTGCAGATGCCTGCGATTCGCGTGGTGTAACTGCAGCAGTTGTTGCCTTTTTGCGGGAGTTTGGGCTTGCTGCTGGTGTTTTCTTTTCGTCTCAGCTGCAGCAGAAGGCTGGGGGCGCAGCCAGGGGGGATGCAACAGAGGCATCCCGTGCTGCGCTGCTGCTAGTTTCCGCTCACTTTCGCTGCAGCACAACAGCAAACTCTGCGGAGCTGTTAGTGCAGCGGCAGGCTCTGGGCTGCATCGCTGCTGTATTCCGTGCGGCTCCTCAGCTGGGGGCCCCAGGCTCTGCTGCACTGGGGGAAGCGCTTGCTGCTGCTGCAGCTGCTGCTGTCGCTCTACACCGGGTGCTGGGGTCAGAACCCCGCCCACGTACAGACCGAGGACTCCAGCGCTACCTGAAACAGCAGCACCAGCAGCAGCAACAGCACTTCTTAGCTCTGGGCCTCGCTGCCGCACAGCCGAAGCACGTGGCGCTCATTAGGGCTCTCCTGCTTTCTATTCATTCTCTCTTGGGTGAACTGGCTCGAGCAAGAAGTGCAGCTACTACTGCTGCTGCTGCTGCTGCTGCTGCTGCTGGGAGAGGCATTGGCACTGCTGCTGCAGACGCTGCAGCCCTCCCGGTCTCTGCAGCAGCTCCCCTCGGTGCAGAGGGGGAGGTAAGCGTTGAGCTGCTGCTGTTGCTGCTTCCCCTTGCGCTGGTGCAGCCTGTTACTGCTGCTGCGCTGCAGCAACCGCTGCAGCACCGGAGCGGTGCTGCTGCAGCAGGTTGGGGCCCCTCCTGCGGCCTGACGACAGATTTCGCCTCAACACAAGAAAGCGATATAGACGGCAGCAGGCTGCGTGGCTCCCCTGATGCTGCTGCTCTTCCTGCTGCTGCAGCTGCTGCTGCTGCTGCTCGAGGGCCCCCACCAGGTCTTAGCTGGAGAAGGGGCCCTGCCCCCCGGCTTGGGGGGGGCTGCCACCCCATCAGGGTATCCTGTTCAGAGGAGGAGGCCCCCAGCGCAGCCGTCGATGGGGACCCCTCTACCCCCTCTGTGCGCCTTGAGTGTCTGCGCTGTATAGAGGGGCTGCTGCGGCTGTGCGGGAGAGAGCTGCTCCCTTACTGGGGTTTGCTGCTGCAGTGCAAGAGGCCCCCCCTGTTGCTGCCACCCACACCAGGCAGCAGCGCTGCAGGCCCCCGCCCCCTGCGCACCGCCGTCACCGCAGCAGCAGGAGGGGCCCCCAGGGATTCCGGAACGGAGGGCCCCCCGTCCCTGTCCGTGCGTCGGCCAGCAGCAGCAGCAGCAGCAGCGGCAGCAGCAGCAGCAGCAACAGCAGCAGAAGAAACAGACGGATGGCTCCGTCAGCTGCTCGGGCTGGAGCGAACGGAGCAGCTCGAGCTGCCGTGGAGCCCTCTTGTTATTTCTAATGAGG
>NW_013570863.1:7478-8521 GCF_000499745.2 Eimeria mitis | reverse complement strand
TATTCCGAATGCACATTTTATGGGTCGCACCTCAGGCGGTAGGTGCTGGACTAGGCTCAATTCTTGCCAGCCTCAACACACGCAGCTGTATTGCGCGAGGTAGTCATGCTACATTCTCCTCCTTGCGCAATGCTACATGCGGCCCAGCCTCCAAGTGCACTGCCTGAATTGTTCGGGAAAGATGCACGCAGTTTCCAGGGCTTTAACGTCGCGGAAGAGGGCGCGTTTAGCTACGTAGGTGATCTTGCTTGTCAGCGTCGTATGGGTGGCTCCTAACTTGCCTGCAAGCCAGCCAAAGCATGTGGACGTTTCATGGGCGCTGCTGGCAAGGGGAGTGTACTTTGCGCAACTGTTGGAGCATGTACCAGTTGGTCTTACCAGCCGCCCGCCGCACTTTCCGCATATCGGTGTGCTATGCACATTATCATCGCAACACCAACAATTACCCGCCCCTGCAAGCGGCAAATTCGATTTGCCGGCACTTCGCTACTCGCAGCGGCACTTNACCAACAATTACCCGCCCCTGCAAGCGGCAAATTCGATTTGCCGGCACTTCGCTACTCGCAGCGGCACTTTGCGTTGTGTGCTTGTAGTGGTTCGCCTATAGTGTTTCGTGGTATGGAGATTCGTTGCCTTCCGTTCGGCGACTGCCACGTGCGGCTCGGCCACCAGCAAGCCTGGCCCTGTTAGCGGTTTCGACAAAATTCTCGTAGCGATTAATCCGCGCTACCAAAATTTCCGATGACGAGACGCAGGAGGCTGATGGCCAGTCACCACTGTCTGGTAGTTGGCGGGAATGGAACGCTAGTGCCCGGATCCAACGGCGCAATTCAGTTGGCAACGCGGGACTGGTAGCTAGCTGTGACGTCGGCCTCCCGGGCGTGTAGTCGCCTGGCAGTGTGCGTCAGCATTTGGCAGCTCTGTCGAAACCTGCTTCTGTTTTTTCATCAGCTAGTGCGTGGCGTTTTTGCGTTGGTTGCCGACCTGCTTTAGCGGTTTCACGGTTTTGCCTCGCAACGCAGGCCTATGCGCGACTACCTTAT
>NW_013570863.1:7050-7457 GCF_000499745.2 Eimeria mitis | reverse complement strand
AGCCGCGCCTAAATGGGAGCTCAGGAGTTGGATCTGGGTGAGTATAGCTATTGCAGCTTCTCCGGCTTTGAGCTGGATTGCCTACGCAAGTAGTCCTTAGTGGTGCAGCCTGTGAGGGAGTCAACACGTAACCACGAATAGGCAGCGCAGGACGGTCGAGTTCCGGAACGTGCAGGAGTAGAATGTTGATGACGCGCCTGCAGACGCGAAAGACTGCAGTGACAGGGTGCACGTGGGTTCCTGACGATGTGCAGCTAGCGGGGATTTTTCGTTGGTTCGGGCACCTCTGCGCTATCCATACTCCTTCGCCTCTACAGGCTGTCCACAGTCACGCAGTAGGCGCAACACAGCACAGTAGCATAGTGCAATGCCATGTAGTGGATAGGCAGATTGCCAGCTTGCCACTC
>NW_013570863.1:6811-6950 GCF_000499745.2 Eimeria mitis | reverse complement strand
CAGTAGCATAGTGCAATGCCATGTAGTGGATAGGCAGATTGCCAGCTTGCCACTGCGGAGAACGAGCAAGGCCCGCCTCGCACTATATTGCTTGGGCAGTCCACGCCGGACCCGCGTGACTCTGCGTTTGGCGTTTGCG
>NW_013570863.1:6223-6711 GCF_000499745.2 Eimeria mitis | reverse complement strand
CAGTAGCATAGTGCAATGCCATGTAGTGGATAGGCAGATTGCCAGCTTGCCACTCCGGAGAACGAGCAAGACCCGCCTCGGGCTTGGGCAGTCAACGCCGGATCCGCATGACTCTGTGTTTGGCGTTTGCACAGCTGTTTCGGAGCCTGGGTATTCCGAATGCACATTTTGTGGGTCGCACCTCAGGCGGTAGGTGCTGGACTAGGCTCAATTCTTGCCAGACTCAACGCACGCAACTGTATTGCGCGAGGTAGTCACGCCACGTTCTCCTCCATTCGCAATGCTGCATGCGGCCCAGCATACACATGCACTGCCTGCAATGTTTGTGGACGACGCAGGCCGCTGACCGCGATCCAACAGAGAGAAAGAAGGCGCGTTTAGCAGCATGCGCGATCCTTGTCGTTAGCATCGTCTGATTGGCTCCAACTTGGCTGCAAGCGATCCAAAGCAGGTGGAGTTTTCATCGGCCCTGAAGGCCAGGGAAGTGC
>NW_013570863.1:5992-6123 GCF_000499745.2 Eimeria mitis | reverse complement strand
CAGTAGCATAGTGCAATGCCATGTAGTGGATAGGCAGATTGCCAGCTTGCCACTGCGGAGAACGAGCAAGACCCGCCTCGGGCTTGGGCAGTCAACGCCGGATCCGCATGACTCTGCGTTTGGCGTTTGCA
>NW_013570863.1:5705-5892 GCF_000499745.2 Eimeria mitis | reverse complement strand
ACGTTTTTCAGCTGATGGCGCATTCGCCAGTTGGCCGTGTCAGGCCTCCTCAGCACTTTCTGCGTATCGGCGTGCTGCGCGCCTGCTCATCCCCACAAGAATTACCCGCCCCTGCAAGCGGCAAATTCGGTTTGCCGCCACTTCGCTACTCGCAGCGGCACTTTGCGTTGTGTGCTTGAAGTGGTCC
>NW_013570863.1:5341-5605 GCF_000499745.2 Eimeria mitis | reverse complement strand
ACGTTTTTCAGCTGATGGCGCATTCGCCAGTTGGCCGTGTCAGGCCTCCTCAGCACTTTCTGCGTATCGGTGTGCTGCGCGCCTGCTCATCCCCACAAGAATTACCCGCCCCTGCAAGCGGCAAATTCGATTTGCCGCCACTTCGCTACTCGCAGCGGCACTTTGCGTTGTGTGCTTGAAGTGGTCTGTGTAGTGCATTTCGTGGTGTGGCAACTTGTTGCCTTCCGTTCGGCAACTGCCGCGTGCAGTCCGGCCACCAGGCAT
>NW_013570863.1:4575-5241 GCF_000499745.2 Eimeria mitis | reverse complement strand
TGTTAGCGGTTTCGGCGAGATTCTCGTAGCGATTGGTCCGCCCTTCCAGAATTCCCGATGATGAAACACACGGGACTCATGGAGTGCGACCACTGTCTGGCAGTTGGCGCGAACGGAACGCTAGTGCCTGGATCCAACCGCACAGCTTAGTTGGCCACTCGGGCCTCCGAGCTGCCCGCGCTGTTAGCATTGGGGTGTGGAGTCGCCTGTTGGTGTGCGTCAGCCTTTGGAAGCTCTGTAGTAATGTGCATCGCTTTGTTCATCAGGGAGTACGTGGCGCGGTTATGACCGCCAGTGGTCTGTTTTAGCCGTGAGACAATTTAGTCTCTGAATGGATGAGTACGCGTAGCTCGCCGCAACGGGGAACACGCATTTTGTCCCCCCGTCGTCATCCTGCCTTATCTGCCCGACGAGCATGTTCAAGCAGCACAGACGCGCAGGTTTGGCTGTTCCATTGGTGCCGAAACCATGCGCCCTAGTGCTGCATCCTGCTGTTGGATTGCATTTAACTTCTGCAGAGCAACGCCCCAATAAGCTCGCAGGCGTTGCGTCTGGATGCTTATTGCTACTGACGCTGCTCAAGCCTTACTCCACATTGCCTCAGCCCCTAGTCGGGCAGCTCAACGGGGAGTCATCGCGCCGTGCCCAATCGTCATGGCTGCATGG
>NW_013570863.1:3084-4475 GCF_000499745.2 Eimeria mitis | reverse complement strand
CACACGGGACTCATGGAGTGCGACCACTGTCTGGCAGTTGGCGCGAACGGAACGCTAGTGCCTGGATCCACCGGCGCAGCTTTGTTGGCCACTCGGGCCCTCTAACTGCCAGTGACGATGGCGTCACGGGCGTGTGGTCCCCTGTAGGTGTGCTTCAGCCTTTGGTAGCTCTGTAGTAATGTGCATCGGTCTGTTCATCAGGAGGTAGGTGGCGTGTTTGTAATGCATGAGACTTGGTTTTGTTCTTTTGGTTTTGCCTCGCAACGCAGACGTATGCGTGACTACCGTAAGTGGGAACCACGCCTGCTGCAAGCTAGTTGCCATCCTGTGTGCCCGAGAAGCAGGCTCATGCAGCGCGGGCGTGCAGGATTGGTTGTTCCTGTTCTAAGACACATATCCTCCTCTATGTTTCATGCAGCTATTGGCCTGCAATTAGCTCCTCCGAAGCAGCGCCTAAATGGGGGCTCAGGAGTTGGGTCTGGATGCTTATGGCTGCTGCAGCTGCTCCGGCTTTGGGCTGGATTGCCTACGCAAGTAGTCCTTAGTGGTGCAGCCTGCTAGGGAGTGAGCAGGCAGCCGCAAATCGTCAGGGCTGCGCGGTCGAGTTTTGGAACTCTGAGGAGCAGGATCTTGACGTCGCACCTGAAGACGCTAAGAACTGCAATGACAGGGTGCACGTGGTTTCCTGACGATGAGAAGCTGGAGGGCATGTATCGTCGCTTCAGGCGTCTCTGGGCTTTTCATGTTCCTTCGCCCTACATGCGCTTCTCCGTCGAGCACTAGGCGCAACTACAACATAGTAGCATAGCGCAGTGTCGGCTAGTGGATAGGCAGATTGCCAGTTTGTCGCTGCGGAGAACGAGCAAGGCCCGCCTCGCACTATATGGCTTGGGCAGTCCAAGGCGGACCCGCATAGCTCTGTGTTTGCCGTCTCCACGGCGCCTGCGGAGCCTGGCTACTCCGAATGCACATTTTATGGGTCTTACCTCAGGCTGTAGGTGCTGGACTGCCCCCAATTCTTTCCAGCCTCAACGCACGCAAATGTATTTCTAGAGCTAGTCATGCTGCCTTCTCCTCCATACGCGATGCTCCATGCGGCGAAGCCTCCACGCCCTTTGCCTGCAACGTTTCTGGACGACGCAGGAAGTTGACAGCACCCCAATCGGGGGGAAAGTAGAAGCCTCTAGCACCATATGTGAGATCGGTCGTTAGCATCGTCTGGTTGGCTCTTAATTTGGTTGCAAGCGAACCAAGGCATGTGGAGTTTTCGTGCAGGCTTACGACAAAGGAAGTGCACCTTCCTGAGTTGATGATGCGTTCACCAGTTGGTCTTATCAGGCTATCTCTGCACTTCCCTCGTACCGGTGTCCTGCGGGCCTGCTTATCCCCAG
>NW_013570863.1:1208-2984 GCF_000499745.2 Eimeria mitis | reverse complement strand
TGTGCAGTGCAGCTGATAGGCGGAGTGCCAGTTTGCCACTGCAGAGGGAAAACAAGGCCTGCCTCGTCTCTTCCTACGGTGGCTTGGGCAGTCCACGCGGGAACCACGTGACTCTGTACGTATGTGTCAGCTGGAAGGCGGATACAGAACCAATGAACGCCTAAAGCCAATTTTATGTGCCTGTCGTCAGGAGGTAGGTGATGTCTCCGTGGTGCAGCATAACACCCTCAACAATACCACCCACACTGTACGTTTCAGTCAGGACAGCTTCTCCTCCATTGGCAATGCTGCGTGACGCGAAGCCTCAGGCCCTTTAGCTGTGCTGATGCGACATGATGGAAGCCGTTGAATACACCCCAGCCATGAGGAAGAAAGCGGCTTTCCGTTCGTTCCTGCTGTTGATGGTAGGCGGATTTTGATTGCCTCTCAAGAGTGCTTCACGAGAACCAGGGAATTCGGCGGTGTTGCCGGCATCAACGCAACGAGTGCCTGAGCCTTGGGAAACTGATAGCACATTTACTAGTTTGTCTTAAAAGGGTCATTCCTCACCATCCGAGTCTCCGTGTGCTACGCGCGCGCTTTTCTCCACACCGGGTTCCCGCGTATGCAGGCGGAAAGCTTGATTCAGCGGACGGCATCACGTTGCCGTCCCCTTGCCTTGTGACTCTAAATGTGCGCTTAGCGCTATGGCGACTTGCCATTTTGCGCTCGACGAGTGTCGACCGCTGCTGCGCCGCCAGGCACACTAGCGAGTTCAGCCGCTTGTGCGAAAACCTGGTGCCAACCATGTTCCACCAGAATCTCGGATGTCGAGACGCCGATGACAGCAAAACAGCAAACAGCGTCTTGAAGGTAGTGGGAGAGGACGGCGTGCCACATGACTGATGGAACGGCTTTTCGATCCGCGCTAATCTTGAAGCTGCCGACGACCTTGGCGCCGCCGCCTTGAGTTGGCGTGTCGGTGCGCTTCACAATTTGGCTGCTCTGTAGCAAGGCGCATCGGTGTGTCCACAAGGGAGTGCGTGGTGCCTTTTGGTTAGCGGGTCGCCTGTGCAGTGGCACTGCGGTTTTGCATCGCAGCGCAGGCGTATGTCCGACTAAATGCGGTGGGGTGGAAGCGTGGTGTGCTTTTGCTGCCACCTGCTTTCGCCCGCCCCACCTTTTCGCACGTTCGTGCAGCGCCGCATTGGCGACTTGGGCAGCCCGTGTGGGGCTCACTCCGAATCGCGGTCGGTCGGATGAACGGCGGGTATGGCGTTTATGGATTGCTGCACTTCGCTAGTCGCAGCGGCTTGTTGCGTTGTGTGCTTGTAGTGGTTCGCCTATAGTATTTCGTGGTATGGAGATTTGTTGCTTCCCGTTCGGCGACTGCCGCGTTCGGCTCGGCTACCAGGACGGCAGACGTTGTTAGCTGTTTCGGCGAGATTCCTGTAGCGATTAGTCTGCCCTACCAGAATTCCCGATGACGAGACGCAGGAGGCTGATGGCCAGTCACCACTGTCTGGTTGTTGCCGGGAACGGAACGCTAGTGCCTGGATCCAACGGCGCAGCTGTGTTGGCCACGCGGGTCTCCTGGGTGTCTGTGACGTTGGCGTCAAGGGCGTGTGGTCGCATGCACGGGCGTGTCAACATTTGGCAGCTCTTTCGAAACCTGCATCGGTTTGTTAATCAGCTCGTGCGTGGCGCTTTTGCGGTGGTTGCCGACCTGCTTTAGCGGTTTTACGGTTTTGCCTCGCAGCGCAGGCGTATGTGTGACAACCTTAAGTGGGAACCACG
>NW_013570863.1:0-1108 GCF_000499745.2 Eimeria mitis | reverse complement strand
TGATCCGCCCGAGACGCAGACTCATGCAGCGCAGAAGTGGAGGATTGGCTGTTCCGGTTCTGCTACACATATCCTCCCTTATGCTCCATGCAACTATTGGCTTGCATCTAGGTCCTCCGAAACAGCCCCTAAATGCGAGCTCCAGTGTTGTGTCTGGATGTTTATGGCTGCTGCGGCAGCTCCGGCTTTGCGCTGGATTGCCTACGCAAGTAGTCCTTAGTGGTGCAGCGTGTTAGGTAGTCACCACGCTGCCCCAAATCGTCGGGGCTTCACGGTTGAGTTTTGGAACGTGCAGGAGTAGGATGTTGAAGTCGCACCTGCTGACGCTAAAGACTGCAAGGACAGGATGCACGCGGGTTGCTGAAGATGTGCAGCTAGCGGGCATGTTTCGTCGCTTCGGGCACGGCTGCGCTATCCATACTCCTTTGTCCCTATATGCGGTCCTCCGTCGCGCACTAGGCGCAACTACAGCGTAGTGGCATAGTGCAGCGCAGTGTAGCGGATACACGGATTCCCAGTTTCCCACTGTGACGAACGAGAAAGGCCCGGCTCACGCTGCAAGGAGGCGGCAGTCGGCGCGGGTCCCGCATGACTCTGTGTTTGTCGGTTGCACGGCTGCTCCGCGTTTGGGTATTCCAAATGTACATTTTACTGGTTTTACCTCAGGTGGTAGGTGCTGGACCGCCTCCGAGTCTTGCCATCGTCAACGCACGCAACTGTATTTCTAGAGGTAGTCATGCAACCGTCTCCTCCATGAGCAATGCTGCATGTGGCGAAGACTTCAGGCGCGTTGCCGATACTGCACTGTTGAAAGCGGATGCACGGTATTGACTGCGTGCCAACCCAGAGAAATAAAACGCCCTTCGCTTCATACGTGCTCGTGGTGGTTGGATGCAGTCTGTTGCGTCTCAAATCCGTTTCACGGGATCCAAGGCATTCAGGGGTGTCACAGGCATCAACACTAACAGTAGATGCACCTTGATCAGCTGATGACGCATTCTCTAGGTGGTCTTAAAAGGATCGTCCCTCACCATCCGAGCCTCAGTGTGCTACGCGCGCGTTCACCTCCAGAACTGCAACCCGTGTCCGCAAGCGAAAAATTCGATTT
>NW_013570862.1:2334-7711 GCF_000499745.2 Eimeria mitis | reverse complement strand
GGAGCCGCTAGCATGGCGGGCCCCTGTGTCAGGCAGCAGCCAGCAGGGGGCCTCAGCAGGCCAGCAGCAGCTGCTGCAACAGCAGCAACAGCGACAGCAGCAGCTGCAACGGCAGCAGCTGCAGCAGCAGCAGTTGCAACAGCAGCAGCTGCAACAGCAGCAACGGCAGCAACAGCAGCTGCAACACCAGCAGATGCAACAGCAGCAACAGCAGCAGCTGCAGCAGCTAATGCTGCAACAACAGCAGCAACAGCAGCAGCTGCAGCGGCAGCGGCAGCTGCTGCAACAGCAACAGCTTGCTGCTGCTGGTAGTTTGTCTCATGTATCTACAGGTGCAGAAGGGACATCTGCGCAGCAGCAGCAGCAGCAGCAGCGGCAACAGCAGCAGCAGCAGCAGCAGCAGCAGCAGGAAGGGTCTGTACAAATAACCCGTAGCGGGCGTCGCGTTACATTTGCCTTTAATGTATCAGACCTCGCCAGGGACGAGGAGAGCTCACCAGCAGCAGCAACAGCAGCAACAGCAGCAGCAGCAGCAGCACCAGCAGCTGATGGACGCCGCCCCGCTAGGAAACAGAACTGGGCACCAGGGGGCCCAAACATTACATAATAACTGCAGCAGCAGCAACAGTGCAGCAACAGCAACAGCAGCAGCAACAGCAGCAGCAACAGCAGCAGCAACAGCAGCAGCAGTGACTGCAGCAGCTCTTGCAGCAGCAGCAGTTCAAGCAGCAGTGCCAGCACAGCGACAGCAGCAGGCCGATGGGAGTAGGTTTGTCAGTTTGCTGCTGGTGTTGCTGTTGCTGTTGTTGTTGCTGCTTCTGTTGTTGTTGCTGCTGCTGTTGTTGCTGCTGCTGCTGTTGTTGCTGCTGCTGCTGTTGCTGCTGGAGGGTTCATCTCGTTGCAGTTGCAGCGAGATGCTGCTGGGCTACAAAATCACGAGCAGCAGCAGCAGCAGCAGCAGCTCGGTAGCAGCAGCTGTAGCACGGCAGCAGCAGCCAGAGCGCAGTATCAGAACAGCGGCAGCAGCAGCAGCAGCACCAGCAGCAGCAGGAGCAGCAGCAGCAGCAGCAGGTGAAGGCGTTGTACTCTGAAGGTCCACTGGGTGGAGGAAAGAGTTGGCGTTTTCCGTTAAACAAAAAAAGTGCTTCTTGAACTCAAGAAGCAGCAGCAGCAGCAGCAGCAGCAGCAGCAGCAGCAGCAACTGGAGCAGCTGCAGCTGCTACAGCTGCAGCAGCAACAACTGCAAAAGAGCAGCAGCTGCTGCAGCAGCAGCAGGTTTGATTTATTGTATTTATCTGATGATGTGCCTGACGGTTTCTTTTTTTGTTTTTCCTTCTTCCGTTTCTACTCTCCTCGTGCTGATGGGTGAAGGCAGCTTGAAAAAGCTACGCAGCTCCCGCTCCTGCAGCAGCAGCAGCAGCAACAGCAGCAGCAGCAGCAGCAGCAACAGCAGCAGCAGCAGCAACAGCAGCAGTGAAACAGACGAGTGGAGCATCGCAAATAAGGATAGCAAGCGCAGCACCAGAAGCAGCAGCAGCAGCAGCAGCAGCAGCAGCAGCGGTGGCATCAGATAAACAAAAGAAACAGCAGCAGCACTAAAAAACAACTCAAGAAACCGCAGCAGCAACAGCAACAGCAACAGCAGCAGCAGCAGCAGCAGCAGCAGCAGTAGCAGCATGTTGCGTATATGTATCATACCGCAATCATTTGTTGTTGCTGCTGCTGCTGCTGCTGCAGCTCATGCAGTCTGCCTCTGCACCTCCACCCATACAGAGGCGGCTGCAGCGGGATCAGTGCTGCTGCCCCCAACACCTTTGCTGCTGCAGCAGAAAGAGAAGCGCCAGCAGCAAGCCAAAATTTTACTCTTGAAAAACGAAGCCGCAGCTCGGACACGCCCTTGCTGTCTGATGGGGCCCGCGATATGTAGCTACCCAGCACCTGCAGCAGCAGCAGCAGCAGCAGCAGCAACAGCAACATAAGCAGCAGCAACAGCAGCAGCAGCTAACAGTGCAACGTGTAATGCAGTTTTAATCCGCTGGAAACACACAGCAGCAGCAGCAGCAGCAGCAGCAGCAGCAGCAGCAGCACAAGTTGTTATCGTAGCCAACAACCACAAACTATAAACAAACAAACACGCAGTGGCTTAGCAGCAGCAGCAGCAGCAACAGCAACGGCTGGAATAAGAGCAGCAGCAGCAGCAGCAGCAGCACCTCCATGTGTTTTCCGTCTCGAGGGTCCCTCTGATTTGCTGCCACAATCTTATAAAATCTCCTCCCCTTCGTACCCATCACCTGCAGCAGCAGCAACAACAGCAGCAGCAGCAGCAGCAGCAGCAGCGGGATCAGCAGTAGTAGCAGCAGCAGCAGCAGCGGGAGCAGTAGTAGGAGCAGCAGCAGCAGCAAACGTGGCAAATGAATAGCAGTGAGAACAATCGGCCTGCGAATGAAGCAACTACTGCAGCAGCAGCAGCAGCAGCTGCTGCTGCTGCTGCTGCTGCAGACATCCTTAGCGGGGAGGCGAGGGGCAAGAGATATGGAGCAATAAGGTTTTGCTGCAGCAGCAGCAGCAGCAGCATTAGAAGCAACAGCAGGAGCAGCAAAAGTAGCAGCAGAAGCAGCATCACTACCTGCATGCGGATACGTGGGGGCCCTCGGTCCTTTGAATAGAAAGGCAGAAACATACGCCGCACCATCTTTGCTGCTGCTGCTGCTGCTGCTGCTGCTGCTGTTGCTACTGCTGCTGCTGCTGTTGCTACTGCTGCTCGGCTTTTTGCCGGTGATCAGCGTGGCGCTACCGCTACTGAATGGCGGCTGCTGCCAATTGGGGTGTTGCTGCTAATGAAGCTGCTGCTGCTGCTGCTGCGGTTGCTGCTGCTGCTGCTGCTGCGGTTGCTGCTACACGGACTGCATATGTCCAGCTGCTAACAGAGCGCGTAGCCCTGGCGGCCGCTTCCCGTGCTGCTGCTGCTGCTGCTGCTGCTGCTGCCTGTTGCAACGGTCTGCTTCTGCTGCTATCTGCTGCTGTCTGTCTAGCAGCAACTGCTGCTGCTGTTGCTGCTGTCGTAGCTGCCGCTGTTGCTGCTGCTGCAGCTGCTAATGGCAAAACAATGAAGGAGTATGGGTAGGAATGGAGGCTGCCGAGCTGCCTGCAGCAGCAAGCCTTGCTGCTGCAGCACCGACAGCAGCAGTTCTGCTGCTCGCGCTGCTGCTGCTGCTGCGGCTGCTGCTGCAGCAGCCGCTGAAATAACTCTTCTTTATAAGGACTAACTCGTACTAAAATAAGAAAATGTCTGTTAACATCGTATTTGTGCTGAGGTTAAAGTGAATGCAACGAGGACAGCAGCAGCAGCAGCAGCAACGGCAACAGCAGCAGCAGCAGCAGCAGCAGCATGCCTCGATGTATGGGGCCGTCGAGATGTGCTGCTGCAGCCGAGGCGCAGCAGCAGCAGTACAACACAAAAGCAGCAGCAACAACAAATTCTGCAACATTTATTTGATCCACTCAACAGATTCTACGTAGCAGCAGCAACAGCCGCTGCTGCTGCTGCTGCTGCCAACCCCCAAGCAGCCGCAGCAGCAGCAGCAACGCCAGCAGCAACAACAGCAACGGCCTCAGCGCCACAGCAGCAGCGACATCGTGCACCGTAAGATTTTCCGTTTTACACTCAAAAGTCCATCTGAAGACGCTGGGTGTGCAGCAGCAGCAGCCCAGTCACAGCAACAGCAGCAGCAGCGGAAACAGCTGCAGCAGCTGCAGTGAGAACAGCAGCAGCCGCAGCAGACGCACTAGTTGCTGCAGCCGCCACGTGCTAGAGACGCGGTGTGTACTTGCAGCACTCGAAGCAGCAGCAGCAGCAGCTGCTGCTGCTGCTGCTAGGGGAGCGGCAGCCAACGCGTCGCGCAGAGGGCAGCAGCAACAGCAGCAGCAACAGCAGCAACAGCAGCACGATATCTACAGCAGCAGGAGCATCAGAAAGAACAGCAGCAGCGGGGGTGGAGAGGCTGCAGCACGATGAAGCGGACTGCAACAAACAGCAGCAGCAGCAGCCTCGGCAGCTGCAGTGACACCTCAGGCCCGCCGCAGAAAGTTCAATGCATCGGCAGCAGCAGCAGCAGCAGCAGCAGCAGCAACAGCTGCAGCAACAGCACTAGTGTAAGCAGACAGATTTCTGTCGCGGAGGGCGGCTGTTCTGCTGCTGCTGCTGGGGCCCCTCATACTGCGGGGAGCGCTGCAGCAGCAACAGCAGCAACAGCAGCAGGAGCAGCAGCTGCTGCTGCTCGCAACAGCAGCAGCAGCAGCAAAGTTAAAGGTATCGGGCCTAAAGGAGGGAAACAACTCAACCCGGCTCGATTCACAGACACATACGCTCTGCAGGTAAACCCTAAACCCCAAACCCTAAACCCCAAACCCTAAACCCTAAACCCTAGATACCATACTTTAACCCCTTGGCCGCCGCCGCATCACCACTTCTGTGCATTTTGAGCTGCACTGCGCTGAGCTCGACGAGGTGGGGGTCTACACTGCACTTTAGGTTTTAGGTTTGAGGGTTTAGGGTTTAGGGTCTAGGGTTTGGGGTTTGTGAGCTCAGTTTCCCAACGCGCTGTCGGCGAAGGCAATTGTATGGGCCCGCGATCCCGTCACCCAGTTCTGGAGGCCCTGCAAAATCATACATGCCAGGTGCTGCTGCTGCTGCTGCTGCTGCTGCTGCAGTTCCTGCTGCTGTTGCTGCTGCTGTTAGTACTGCTGGGCTGATGCTGCTGCTGCTTCTGTTGTTACTACTATTGCTGCTGCCGTTGCTGCGGGTGTGCTGTACTGCGGCTGTTTTTTCGGTTGTTGCTGCTGCTGCTGCAGCAGCTGCTGCTGCAGCTGCTGACGGCATCAGAAGCAGCTGCTGCCCGTTTGGTGTTGCTTCTCCTGCTGCAGGCTTAACGCGGAGCGCCGTGCTGCAGCAGCAGCAGCAGCACCAGCCACTGTGGGGGCAGCAGCAAGAAAGAGAGGCCCATTTCCACTGCGGGGTGCAGCAGCGGCAGCAGCAGCAGCAGCAGCAGCGGCTGCTGCTGCTGCTGCACCAGGGCAGCAACAGCAGCAACCCCTGGGTGACGGCAGCACTGCAGCCGATTCAGTAACAGCTGCAGCTCCCGGCAGCAGCAGCAGCAGCAGCAGCAGCTGGTTTGAAGGCAGTGCCTTCGTCGAAGCAGCAACAACCCTTAAGCCCAGTGATTACGACTACTACGTACACTTCCTGGGTCTCGACAGACGGTAAACCCTAAACCCCAAACCCTAAACCCTAAACCCTAAACCCTAGTTTTGTGCTCTTTCAACGGAAATTTTTTCGGTCCAGTAGGTCCATATTCCCCTTCCTTTCTGGCGCGACGCG